>NC_081180.1:63607869-63717869 GCF_029867415.1 Vicia villosa
GTTTATCTAATTCTTTTTTGTGATATTACCATGTAAAAATTATTCATCAAAATACATGGTTTTGTCATCATAAAAAGGGGGAGATTGTGAGAACAAAATTTGGTTCTGCGTTTAATCTTTTAGTTTCATTGATAACTATACATATATTTGTCATGCAACAATTTTATACTCTAATAGTTTCTTAAGTGTGCAGGTTTACTATTTTTGATGATTAAGGATTGTTGTCCAAAAAATCATTTGAATCAGCGTAATACACATTAGAAGAACTATTCATATCAAATCTGAAGTGACATAAGCAGTTCCGAAGAATGTTGAATGACTCATCAAAAAATATTTACAAATGTTCTGAAGCGAAGCTACTATTCAAGATCAGAATTCAGCTCATATATGATTTGAATGATATTGTCTCTTGGAATGTCTACGTTGTTTGATCTTCATTGCTCTCTACTTTAGATAAGAAGTACATCTCAAATGAAGAAAGATCATAAACTTGCAATAGAAGCAATATGGTACAACAATACATCACCTTTCCCACTATTGGAGGACGTATTGTACAATTTCGTCTTTGGTGTGATCTTTTCTCCCTAGAAATTTTAAGAGTTGTCACGTCAAGGAAAGTTATGTCTTGTCCTCACTCAACGATCATCTTTTCTTGGGACTATATATAACAGACACTCTTATTTGAAAACGCTGCTAATTTACAATGATATTCAAGTTACATTTTCAATCTCAATAAATAAACTTCGAAGAGAAAAGGAGAAAGAAATATCTTAGAAAAACTGTACTAAATATTCTATTGTGAGAAATCTAGTTTCTAAGAATCTTTAAGAACACAAGAGTTGTTGCTCGTTAGATTGTGTTAACATTTGTGCTAAACTATTTATGTTTTAATCTAATTTTTTAGAAGCAATATCTTGTAAACATTACCTTTGTAAATCTATTGAGATTTGTATTCCTCAAGTGACTAGGTTGTTAGTCTGTCTACTTGAGAGGGATAAGGTATCTTTCTAGACTCTTAGAGGTTGTTTGTAATCTTTCAAAATTAGTGGATTAAGTCTTTTCTAAGGCAAAATCACCTTGGCGGGTGGACAAGATTAGTCTTTTCTAAGGTGAACCTGGATAACCGAAAGTGTTATTTTTCTTCTTCCTTTGAACTATCTCATTAACTACTTGAAACAGTTTTCAAAAGAATTAAGTTTTTTAGAAAACCCAATTCAAACCCCCTTTCTTGTGTTTTTCTCAACCTTCACTTTTGACTACTGCCAAGTGAGACAACTTCAATCTCTCCATGAATCTACTCACAATACCGACATAAAACGCCAAATTTGGCCGCATATTGCACAAGTAACGTAATGATCCAATCGATCTCCTATATTGAGTAGGATCTACATTTTGCTCCTCTTCACTTTTGGGCAGGTAAAGCCTTAATTCAGCTGGTGTAGTGGCAGCATTACAATGCTCCATGTCACATTTCTTCAATATTACAAGATCATATCTTCTTTGATGCATTAGCAGCCCCAATTCTAACTTGTAGAACTCTATGCCAAGGAAGTATGTCATAATACCAAGGTCACTCGTCTCAAATTCTTTCATAAGTTCACTCTTAAACTTAGAAATACTCAACTCATTGCTGCCCATGATCAACAAATCATCCACATATAGACAAAGTATGATCACACCTTCACTTGTAACCGACTTCACATAAACTCCATGTTCGGACACACATTTCTTGAAGCCAACAAGAACTAGGAAACCATCTATTAGTTTATTCCAAGCCCTCGGGGCTTGCTTCAAACCATATAGCATTTTTGGCAACTTGTAGACCATTCCCTCTTGATTCTTCACAACAAAACTAGGGGTTGTTTTACATACACCTCTTCCTCAAGTGGACCGTTAAGAAATGCGGATTTCACATCCATTTGATAGATAAACCAATTTTTTCTATTAGCAATGCCAATAACTTGTCGAATGGTCTCAATCCTAGCAACCGAAGCAAATACCTCATCGAAGTATATACCTTCTCTTTGCAAGAATCGATTTGCAACTAATCGAGCCTTATGCTGAATTATTTCATCTTTGGAATTCGCCTTCACTTTATAAACCCATTTCACACTGATTGGCTTTGTTCTTTCTGGAAAATCGACCAACTCCTAAGTACTATTTTTCTCTATAGATTATAGCTCCTCTTTTATTGCACACACCCACTTTGAATCACTAAATGCCTCTTCCGTGTTAACTAGTTCATATTCGGCCATAACTGCAAAATGGATGAAATCACCGTCATTGTTGATTTCGTTGTCATGGAATATCTCATGATCCTAGAGTCTTTGGGGAAAACCTCTTTGCGCAGTTGGTCGTCTAACATTTCCTTCCATTATGACTTCAACACGCGGTTTTTCAACTTTGTCATTTTCCTAAAAATTCAAAAAATTGAACATGTAACCGGTTACGCCATTCGTGTAACCGGTTACACCCTTCTCATCCTGCATATAACCGGTTAGGCTCTGCTGGTAACCAGTTACACCGAGTTCTGGAAGCTTTATTTCACCAATTATCACATCTCGGCTGATCACGATCGTCCTTTTTTCAATGTCAAACAACTTATAACCTCCCATAGGATGATAACCAACAAGTATCATCACCTCACCCTTGTCGTCCATGTTCTATCTAAGTTGACCCGGAACATTTCGATATGCCACAGAGACGAAAAGTCTCAAGTGGTTTAGATTCGGTTTGAATCCAAACCATGTCTCTTCTAGTTATCTTGTCCAGCTTCTTTGTAGGACACATATTCAATAAATAGGTGGCGTTAGATACCGCTTCTCCCCATAGCTCTTTCAACAAGTTTTTTTCTTTTTAACATGCTTCTCACCATATTCATAATCGATCCATTTTTTTCTCTCGGCAACACCATTTTGTTGTGGTGTATAGGGTGGTACTACCTCATGTATTATCCCCTATTCATCACAATACTTCCAAAAGTCATTTGAGACATACTTGCCTCCATCATCCGTTTTGAGAATTTTGAGCTTGTGACTACTTTGCTGCTCAACTATGGAATTAACATTCTTAAACAATTCAAATACCTCATCCTTCCTCTTGATTAGGTATGTCAATAGTTTCCTACTGAAATCATCAATAAAAGTGACAAAATACATATTGCCATCACTTGAATTAATCAGTCCACATACATTCGAATACACCACCTTAAGGTGATGCATGGTCCTATAACATGCATCCTTGATGAATTTACTCTTGTGTTGCTTCCCTTGCACACACTCTTCACAAATCTCAGCTGGAATATTATTGGATGGTACCCAGATTACCATACCATTCCTTTGCAACACGTTGAGATCTTGAAAATTGAGTTGCGTAAGACGATAACTCCATAACCACTCATCTCGACTTGCCTCTATAGCAAGACACCTATGCTCCATCACTTTCAACTTAATCTTGAAAGTTCTACTGGCAACCATATGAGCTTTAAGAACCAAAACCATGTTTCTTTCCAAAACGCGCAAACTCTTGCCTTCCATGCGAGTTTTGTAACCCTTCTCAAGAAATTGGCCAATACTTAGAAGGTTACATTTGATTATGGGAATATACAATACATATTTAATCATGGAATGACCACCATCCTTTCTCATGATCAAAACATCATCAATCGCGTCGGCCGATAAAGTGGTGTCATCCGTGAATTTCATTTTATTCTTCGTGGCTTGATTGATTTTGACAAACCAATCCTTTCTACCCGTCATATGAATAGAGCAACCAGAATCCAAGTACCATTTTTGCTACATTAGATTCCATCTCTGTTGAAGCGGTAAAGCGGCAAGCAAAAAGTAATAGGTATTATTTATTACCGGGTGATATAGGTTATATCGTATCGTAGTCCACAGAGATTGGTTGAGAAGAACTGCCGTTCGACTATCTCGCGTTCTAAGTTTCATGATTGGTTGCGGAAAGGTAAATGCGGGAAAAGTAAATAAAAGCAGATAAACAATCTCAATAGTCTAAGAGAAATAGTTATGAAATTGCATTTCGTTCTACCCGTCGAATACTTAAATCTGAAGATCTGTCGCTCGACACTCACAATACGCATCAACATCACCGGGCATCACTCGAGATGCCACATCGGTGTCCATGTCTGCAACACCGATGAAAGCTCAACCGTACTATTCACATCAGCGATTTCTCCACCGACACAAACAACACGGAGGCATTAGACTCGATACCCACAACGATTGTTAGTCCTAAATCCATGTCTGCAACCCAGAAACTAACAGTTATCATTCCTAATCAAGATCTATGGTGTCCATGTCTGCAACAACACAAATCCAGAGCATTTAAGCAAAAAGATCAAGAACAACAACAATGATGATTTGTAAAGCGAATATATAAACGATCCCAAGATCCACAAATATACATACAATAAGAGTAGAAACATACATACAACACCCACCATTGGAATGAAACAAAGGGAAGAGAGAAGATGAACCGGAAAGATCTCACCGGTACAATGAAATCGAGACAGATCCATGATCAATCCACATGATGTCGCACCCAATGGTGTTTCCTAAGCCTCTAAACTATCAAAATTGGACCAGAGCCACTCCATGGGGGAAATGGATGATAAAAAACCCTAAAAAAGTGTTTTTACAACATATATACAAGTTTGAAAGTCGCAGACCGCGCTAAGCGCGCCCACCGCGCTAAGCGGGCTGTTTTTTATTGTTCTTAAGCCGCCAGACCGCGCTTAGCGCCAAAAACCCGCGCTAAGCGCCCAACTCTCTGCCAAATGGGTCAAAAATGCTCCCAGAGCCCGCTTAGCGCGGTCAAGCCCGCTTAGCGCGCTCAACAGAACAGCAAATCTTGTTTTGGTCATATCTTGAGAACCGTAACTCCGATTTGCGCCCGGTTCGAAGCGTTGGAAAGCTTATTCCATGCTCTATCTAACAATGAACAAATTGCAACCAAATTGATGAATTTGATCATCCTTATTTTGAGCCTTGTCCGCCGATGAATTGGTAAAATCGCGTGTTCACCGCCGTGTCTTCGACACTTTATTCCTCAAAGCTTCGAACACACATAAATACCTACAAAAAGACAACAAAACTATCAAACGATATACATTTACACGAAAACATAACAAAACACAAACGATACAAATATACACAAAAACGGGGAATTATTCATACGGTATTAACAAAAAGCATCGATAAGTGCCACTATTTACATACACAAAATAACTACATTTTGCCACTTAACAACTCTCCCCAACTTGAATTTGTTTGTCCTCAAACAAGACCAAACACTCAAATCGCAAAAGTAAAAATCAATGAATCAAGAATCAACAAGATTTGGAAAAACAAAACAATTGTACGGTTCAAACAAAAACGTACCAACAAAGTAAATACTTACCAAAATCCTACAACGACAACATGAAAATGAAACGGATCCTAAGTACAAAAGTCATACAAAACATCCTAAAACAAAACAAGCTCAATAATGAATCACGCCTAGCAAAAACTCATCGGTAGATGAAAAACACCGAAAGGTGAGGACTTTGAACACACATCCAACAATCTTGCAAACAAAAGACAAAATTATGCGTTCATCTAAAAATAGTATTAAAAATGCAACGACACGAATCACAAGGGCTTTCAAGGTTGTAATGTGGCTCGGTTAACAAACAAGTGATAAGTCCTAAAGCTAATCGAAACAAAAACTTGCCTAAACCTAAGGGAGTAATTACTTCCACAAAGTTTCAAACAATACAATTCCAATCAAACTTCTTCTTTATCACAAATTGTCAAACCAAAACATAATACTTATTAGCACACTCTTATTCCAAACTCTTTTTGTTCTTTTCTTTTTCAAACTTTTCTCTTTTTTCTTTCTTTTTCTTTTCTTTCTTTCTCACATTTTTTTTTCTTTTTCTTTTTCTTTTCTTTCCACTACCTCATATCAATCACATCATAAAGAGGCAAACACCTTCTCCCCAACTTGAATTCAACCATAACATAAAGTGAATACTCCCTAATTTCTAAGGCAAGGTAAAAATCCATCTAAACATCATAATTATAGGTCAAGAAAACAAAGATAATCAAAATCCATCAAAAAGGGTGAACTATGTCTCAAGTTCAAAAACAAAATGGACAATGACAAAAAGGCTCAAAGGGGGTACTAATGGTCACACACTCACAAGGTAAATTGACATTTGGCAATGGTAGTTGCGCTCAAAATCAAACAAGTGCCTTGATCACTTTCGTGCATTCACAAAATCAATACAAACGATAGATTAAACATAATAATATCCAGTTAAAACAAGAAATGTCGGTCACTCACATATATACACAATGGAAAGCCACCTCACATTTATGGTAAAAAGGGAAAACTATTGTGATTCAAGTCATGAGCAAGTTATGCAAAAAGAATGAATAATATGAAAATTGTACAAATGAAAAGTCTCATAAACATGCTATGCTATAGAAAGCGATAAACGAGTACCTTGCTATGTACAAATTCGAACAATCATTACCGCACAATTGGCATGTTGAATCAATCAAAATTGGAGAATTACCAAATGCGATTCCAAGTAATCGGGCCAAAATTTGAGTCTAAACAACAACAAAAGAATTAAAATTATAACTATAAAATACAAAACTATAAAGCCTTGGTATAAGTGGGAAAAAGGCGAGTCAAATGAATCATTAAAAAGAATTCATTAGCCAAAAGCTACAGACCGCGCTAAGCGCGGTCTAGCGCGCTAAGCGCGCTACACCAGAAAGACAAAAACCAGTGCAACAAAACAGAAATTCCAGTGTGCCTCCACTTAACACCTATACATCTCATTTACAGAAAAATAGAAAAATAAAACCGTTGGGGTGCCTCCCAACAAGCGCTCGTTTTACGTCGTTAGCTCGACGCCTTTTATTGTTTCGCGAATGGTAAGAAACTTCCTCACGGTACGCCAATGCTTTCGCCTCAAACGCCACCTAAAGAAAACGTCCTGCCCAAACACTTAACAAACGAATTAAAAGCAAAATACAAGTATGTGTAAAAACACCAATTTACAAGGAATGGTGAAATTGACTAAACAAGTTGAAAATTGAAGATATGTAATTTAAGAGCTAATCCGAGTTCAACTTGTTTAGTAAGTTCACCAAACAAATTGAAACAAGTATAACTATACAAGTATACATCTATTCACAAAATATGCAATATGGACATATTTACGAAACTTAAAACACAAAACCATCGCAATGCGATTAATCTCAAAACCAATCCCCGGCAACGGCGCCATTTTGTTGAAGCGGTAAAGCGGCAAGCAAAAAGTAATAGGTATTATTTATTACCGGGTGATATAGGTTATATCGTATCGTAGTCCACAGAGATTGGTTGAGAAGAACTGCCGTTCGACTATCTCGCGTTCTAAGTTTCATGATTGGTTGCGGAAAGGTAAATGCGGGAAAAGTAAATAAAAGCAGATAAACAATCTCAATAGTCTAAGAGAAATAGTTATGAAATTGCATTTCGTTCTACCCGTCGAATACTTAAATCTGAAGATCTGTCGCTCGACACTCACAATACGCATCAACATCACCGGGCATCACTCGAGATGCCACATCGGTGTCCATGTCTGCAACACCGATGAAAGCTCAACCGTACTATTCACATCAGCGATTTCTCCACCGACACAAACAACACGGAGGCATTAGACTCGATACCCACAACGATTGTTAGTCCTAAATCCATGTCTGCAACCCAGAAACTAACAGTTATCATTCCTAATCAAGATCTATGGTGTCCATGTCTGCAACAACACAAATCCAGAGCATTTAAGCAAAAAGATCAAGAACAACAACAATGATGATTTGTAAAGCGAATATATAAACGATCCCAAGATCCACAAATATACATACAATAAGAGTAGAAACATACATACAACACCCACCATTGGAATGAAACAAAGGGAAGAGAGAAGATGAACCGGAAAGATCTCACCGGTACAATGAAATCGAGACAGATCCATGATCAATCCACATGATGTCGCACCCAATGGTGTTTCCTAAGCCTCTAAACTATCAAAATTGGACCAGAGCCACTCCATGGGGGAAATGGATGATAAAAAACCCTAAAAAAGTGTTTTTACAACATATATACAAGTTTGAAAGTCGCAGACCGCGCTAAGCGCGCCCACCGCGCTAAGCGGGCTGTTTTTTATTGTTCTTAAGCCGCCAGACCGCGCTTAGCGCCAAAAACCCGCGCTAAGCGCCCAACTCTCTGCCAAATGGGTCAAAAATGCTCCCAGAGCCCGCTTAGCGCGGTCAAGCCCGCTTAGCGCGCTCAACAGAACAGCAAATCTTGTTTTGGTCATATCTTGAGAACCGTAACTCCGATTTGCGCCCGGTTCGAAGCGTTGGAAAGCTTATTCCATGCTCTATCTAACAATGAACAAATTGCAACCAAATTGATGAATTTGATCATCCTTATTTTGAGCCTTGTCCGCCGATGAATTGGTAAAATCGCGTGTTCACCGCCGTGTCTTCGACACTTTATTCCTCAAAGCTTCGAACACACATAAATACCTACAAAAAGACAACAAAACTATCAAACGATATACATTTACACGAAAACATAACAAAACACAAACGATACAAATATACACAAAAACGGGGAATTATTCATACGGTATTAACAAAAAGCATCGATAAGTGCCACTATTTACATACACAAAATAACTACATTTTGCCACTTAACAATCTCTCATTGCTACCATAATATTTTCTTCCGCACACATTTCTACAGCGTTCCTGGAACTATTGTTGATGCCCAACAGCCCACTGTTTCTGCTATTACCACTACAACGAGGAAGGGCTTTTAAAGCGCTTTTTTTGGCCTTTAACAGCGCTTTAAAGCGCTGCCAAAGCCAGCGCTGGCATAGGCTACGAAAGCGCTTTTAAAAGCGCTCTGGTAGGCCCCCCCTATAAGAGCGCTTTTCTGGAAAAAGCGCTCTTGTAGGCCCCCTTTAAGAGCGCTTTTCAGGAAAAAGCGCTCTGGTAGGCCCCCCTTTAAGTGCGCTTTTTCCAGAAAAGCGCTGTGATAGGCCCACCTGTGAGAGAAAAAATTAAAAAAAAACGCAACATACTAAAGCGCTTTTGTAAAAGCGCTCTTATAGGGTGGGCTTTAAGAGCGCTTTTTCCAGAAAAAGCGCTCTTATAGCCCCCCCTATAAGAGCGCTTTTACAAAAGCGCTTTAGTATGTTGTTTTTTTTTTTTTTTTTGCTTTTTTAGTAATCTTTGGCAGCGCTTTTAAAAAGAAGCGCTTTAGTATGTGGTCCTTTAAGAGCGCTTTTTTAAAAAGCGCTTTAGTAGCTAAATGAGGTATTTTAATGTGCAGCCTGTAATTTAATCCTCCCAGTCGACCTGTAATATTTTCGACCTGTAATATGTTTTCAGCCTGTAATATTTTCGACCTGTAATTTATTTTCGACGATATTATTTCAGCCATCAGTAAGACAATATATATATATACTAATATAATACCATTATAATATCCAATATTATATATATACATCATTACAACATCAATAATATTATAGTACTTCAATTCGACACAAATCCTACATGAAAAAGCGCTTAATATAAAAATGACACAAATCCTCTTTTATTTCTTCCAACTTAAGTCTCGGGTATCCAGTGGCACGGAATTCGTCAAGGTACTACAAAACAAAAACAAAATATGAATGATACATTTAGTTAAATGTAATAAATTATATGAAATTATCTTAAGTTATAAATTCATACCGTGATCGGAATCTCTAATTGATTTGCCTGAAGGATTTCTTTCATAAACCTCAATACAAAGTATCCGCAATCGTAACTGTTTTTCTGTTGCGGGCACTACATAGAAAAACAAATAAGATTCTATAGTTGTGCATTGTTTTATCAAGTAGCATAAATATATTATAAGCAACATTGTGAAAAATAATGTACCTGCACTTGGATCCAAGTAATGTTGCTAGATTTAGTTCGGGATACCTGTGCGTCCCGTTGACTTCGGAACACTTGTATTGATCTAATTAACAAATATATAAAAGCATATGTTTAGATCAATCCCACAAATAAGTAAATATATATATATAAATATACACGAATATATATTTAGAACGATCCCACTTACAAATCAACGATGTCCTTCATGGCCGGATAATTGGTCCATTCACCATTTACCGAATTCAGATAATACACGACTTCCCTTATAGGGTTGATAGCAAGCAGCAACCAGTGTGCTCTATAAATAAAAACAATAGGTTATATGAAAATTTTGCTATACACAAAAGAAACAGAGATTAGATGAACAAAGAATGAGAAACTAACCCTACTGGTCGAGTATTATACGCCCAAAGATGCAGACATTCTGTATTGCCGGTGGACATGAATCTATCTACTAAGCACTGTCTAACTGATTCCGGTTCCGAATCAATTGCCATTCCGCTGCAGTGGGCGGAAGACACGAAACGGAATCTGTTAGACAACGGAGTCCCGCGCAACACTCTGTCATACAACAACCTTAAATAAAAACATAATAAACATTAGATTATTTTCATTGAAATGTGTAAATAAATTATATTGTGGGACTAATTAAATAATATATCGGATGAGGGAATCTTTTGACCTTTATTGCTGTACCCGGATAGATTTCCGTATGCTGGAAAATCATTAATTGTTCCAAACAACATCGCCCTCAAGTTGAAACTTTCCTTCCTATACCCATCGTAAACCTCCACACCGTTCTCCCACAAAAACTTTAAATCTTCGATTAAGGGTGCCAAGTATACATCTATGTCATTCCCTGGTTGTTTAGGCCCAGAAATTAGCATAGATAACATCATGTACTTACGCTTCATACATAGCCACGGAGGTAGGTTATAGATCATAAGAATCACAGGCCATGTGCTATGCGAGATACTTTGAATACCATGCGGGTTCATTCCATCAATAGACAATGACAACCGAAGGTTTCTTGCTTCTTTTCCAAATTCAGGATATTCAGTATCAACTTTCATCCATTGTGGTGAGTCTGCCGGATGTCGCAACTTTCCATCAATAATTCTTTCATCTGCATGCCAAGTCAAGTGTCTTGAATCGGTCTCACTACGATACATGCGTCTAAATCTCGGAATTATAGGAAAATACCATAAGACTTTAGCAGGAGACAACTTTTTCTTATATCGAGGGGCACCACATTTAGGACACTCATTCAACGCTGCATACTCGTTTCGAAACAAAACGCAATCGTTTGGACATGCATGTATCTTATCATAGCTCATGCCAATAGAGGACAACATCTTTTTGGCTTCATACGTTCGATTGGGAAGAACATTATCCTCTGGTAGCATATCTTTCATAAGGGCTAATAACTCTGTGAAACTTTTATCCGACCATCCATTGTCCGCCTTTAAGTTGTACAACTTTAACACCGCAGACAATCTTGTGAATTTTGAACAACCATCATACAACGGTTTCTCTGCATCGCTTACCAACCTCTCAAACATTTTGGGACAATCCGCAAGATCTTCTTCAAGCGCTTCTGCAATCTCTTCGACTCGATCGCAATCGTATGTGTCTGTGCAATCGTCGTTTGAAGCATACTTCCTATTACAACTCGACCCAGCATTCCCGTTCCTTTTCTCACCATGCATTGTCCAACATGTATAACTTCTATCAATTCCAAACCGTAGTAAATGGGATCCCAACTGTTTCCCGTCAACCTTATCCCCATAACAGCAACCCAAGCAAGGACACGACATTCGAAGCGGGTCTTCGGAGTGCTTAACCGCAAACTCAACGAATTCCCATACCCCTTTCTCGTACTCTTTCGACAATCGGTTTGATCTCATCCATGTCTTATCCATGACTTAATTAAGCTAAACAAATGCTTCTTGGTTTCTCTATCAGGTACTAAGGAATTCTGTCAAGATAATAAATAGCTATCATCATAATAGAATACCTAATCAGAATACCTAATCAGAATACCCGATTTCTTAAAGAAGACATTACCTTATTTCAAGGTAATTAATATAAGTCCACAAACCAAAAAACTGGTTGAGAGACACTAAATTGATATTAAATAGAACCATAAACAATAAACTATAAGCAGAAAATAACAAACTATAAGCAAGAAGAAAGGGATAGTAACCTGAGTTAGACTTGATGTGGGAGATGGGTAGGTTTGAATCGGCGTTGTACAAGTAGAAACCAGAGACTTCAAAGTAACTGTAAAATTAAACACACACACACGATGCAGTTAAATAATATGATTAAAATTAAAATTATAAAGTCCAAGACCATTTTATAATTAACCTACTTCTACAATACAAAACTCTAGAAATAAGAAAAAGGATAATAATATGATTAAAATCATAAAGTCCAAGACATAAATATGCTACAAATAATACTTCCTTGTTTGCCTTTTGACAGTTAAGGTCATTTACATTCCTTTTACATGAAATTCTGAAGTTCGTGTTACTAGTTTTCTCCTTTTGAAACATAAAATTAAGCATAGTTGCATAGTAAAATAATAATGATAATGCAAAATTCTTATCACCAAACTATTTCTTAATTTAACATAACCTTGATAATAACGAAGATATGGGCAAGGTAAAATACAAATACCATAATCATATAGCTTACAGGTGGCGAAAAAAAGAGGAAAAATTACTATATATTGCACCATTTGAAAGAAATCCTTTTTATAGAAATCCAAAACATCAGCAGAAACAGAATTCACAGTCCAACTATTAAAGAAAAACCTGAACACGTAGTTAACCGGTGCTAAAAATCCTAAAGTGCAATCGATCCGGTCCCAAGATTCAAACCTCTAAACTTAATAAAGAACACACAGTACAGGGGCTGATTTAAACAATCTCTAAACTTAATAAAGATCACACAGGATGAGAGAACCTTAATAGAACTTCAAAGAACATTGCAAATGAAACAAGAATGCACTGCACAAATTCTAACCAACCAAATATCCCTAAACCCCTTTCCATCATACTATCAGTTAAAGGAAGCACTTTTTCCTGCTCAACAGAATCAGAATTTATTAAAACCGGAACTGAATCTTCAATTGCCATAGCTATTTAAATTAAACTAAACTCAAAATCAAAATCAAAACCGGAACTGAATCTTCAATTCCCTTTTACATCAACCAAATTAAACCGGTTAAGTGTCTAACTATGTTTAGAATATTCTAATACATGATGAATCTTTAAGACACAAAGATTTAAGAGAGAACAATAAAAACTTAACAAAACTTCAAAATATATAACACTCTAAAGACATTTAATCAAACATGTAATATGCTTCATTCTCAAATTGCAATGCAACCCTTAGTTGAAACCCTTAAAACTAAACCCATAAATCATATTACCTTGCACAGTCAGACGGAGGAGAGAACGACGGTGGTGGCTGGCGACGGAGGGACGAACGTGGTGGCTGGCGACGGAGGGACGAACGTGGTGGCTGGCGACGGAGGGACGAACGGTGGTGGCTGGCGACGGAGGGACGAACGGTGGTGGCTGTGGCTGGCGACGGAGGGAGGGTTTTTCGGTTGCAGAGAAAGTGAGAAACAGTAATAAAAAGAAAACGAAAGAGAGAAAGTGAGAAAGTGAAAGCGTGTTTTTGTTTTTAATTTTTACTAATAAAGGCTACTAAAGCGCTTCAGAAAAGCGCTCTCATAGCCTGGTCTATACCAGCGCTTTTTAGCAAAAAGCGCTCTCATTAAACCCCCCTATAGCAGCGCTTTGAAAAGCGCTCTCATACCCCCCATTACCAAAGCGCTTTTCAAAAGCGCTCTCATACCCCCCCCCCCCCCCTTACCAAAGCGCTTTTCAAAAGCGCTCTCATACACCCCCCTACCACAGCGCTTTTCAGAAGCGCTCTCATACCCCCCCCCCTTTAAGAGCGCTTTTTTAGCGTGTTTTTTTATTTTGTTTTTAGTGCAACCTATAAGAGCGCTTTTTACCAGAAGCGCTTTAGTAGGGGTGCTGTTAAAAATTAAATTTGGCGTAGTGTACCTACCGTAACCATGACTAAGAGTGTATTCTCTTCCTCCAACTCTTGTCTAGAAACCTTGACTTCAATCCCTTGATTTTCCCTCTGTTTTGCATTGCATCTCTTGTATAATGACCAAGTTTTTGACAATTCAAGTATTGTGCTTTACTCTTGTCAACCTTTTTGGTGTAGTTGTCATGGCTACCATTTTTGCACCTGCTCTCACCCCTTTGGTTCGTCGAATTCTTTGAATTTTGTGAATCTTTTCCACTAAAATTCTGCACATATCCCTTGTTCTTCATGGGCCATTTTCCTTTCGACTTCTTATTCTTTTCATTGAACCGTGCTTGCAAAGCAATCTCCGTCTTTGCTTTGTCATTACTCATCTCATCAATCCTTTGTTCATGAATCTCAAGAGAGATTTAAAGCTCCTATTTTCTCAATGTCGGAAGATCCTTCGACTCTTCAATCGCCACTACAATGTTGTCAAATCTTGGTGTTAATGAACGCAAGATTTTCGACACAACATTATGCTCCGAAATAGCTTCTCTACAAGACTTGATTTGATTTACCAATTGCATAATTCGTGTTACGTAATCGTTGATTGTTTCCTTTTCCTCCATTTGAATCAATTCAAGTTATCGCAAGCTTGAGCTTATCAGAGTCCCTGCATAAACTTTTTCCAAGATCTCCCAAGCTTGTTTTGTCGAATCGCAATCACCAACCTTTTTAAAATTGTCACCAACACAACACAAGAATGAATTTCTTCTTTTCCTATCCCTAGCCTCTCAACTATATAACTTTTATTGCTGTAACAGTTAGTCTGATGAGCAGGAAGGATTGAATTACCATAACACCTATCAATAATTCATTTAAATTAAGAGATAAATTCTATTTGCAACTTGTGGTACTAAGGCTATGTACAATGGGGGTGTTGAAAAACAAATTCAATAGTTGAATCCTTGCAATGAGGGTGTTGAATAGGGTGTTTAAAGTGAGGTGTATTAATTGGTGTTGAAAGTTTTCAACATGTTGAATGTGGAAAGAGTGGGGTCCACAAAATACTTTGTAAAATTTTATTAGTTGTTTTGAATGTTTAAATTTTTTAGTGTGTTGTGAATGGTGGTGGAATAGGATGTTGAATTTTATTAAACAAAATCATTGTAGTGAGTATAAATTGAATGTGTGTTGAATTATTAGGTGGAAGAAAGAGAAGATGATGTGTAGTATAAAAAATAAAAAAGAAGAGTGTTGAATAATAAAACCATTGTACATAGCCTAATATTTATCATGATAAATATTTATGAATTATTGCTATAGTATAAATTAAATTTTTTTTAATTAAATATGTCTGGCCTCTTACTAAATATTTCAACATTTAATTTTAATTTCTTAAAAAAAAACTTCTAATAATTAGAAACATAATGGGCAAATATGCTTTCAACAGCAAATTTCTTTCATATCATATCAAAATAAAAAGCAAATGCATTCACAAAGTATTTCAAGCAGTGGTCAAGTTCTAAATTTCAACATACTGCATATAAAGACATCAAAATCTTCATATAGGATGTCATGCATGCAGTGATACCATCAAGCCAAAATAATCAGCAAGAATTGCACCAACATGACAGCAATGGCTTTGATTTAACACATTCATCAAAATATTTCAGTATTACTATGCTGATAAATAGAACACTTTCCTTCCTTTGAATTTTAAACAGAATTGTGGGAAAAAAAAGCATGTATAAGGAAGAAAAGAAGGCGAAACATTTTATGAAAAAAAGGAAGATCACTCTCAAACACATATCGTAACGAAGAAATACAATTCAGTTAAGACATGGAAGAAAAATTAAGAGAGTTCTTGTCTTTCTAACTTCATAAACTTCCCCTAAAATCTTACAAAAATGGGAGACATATAGAATTTTATATATCCTAGTCTGACCTCATCAATCAAATATAAGATCACAGCTCCTTGGACACCGGGATAATTTCTGTAACACCTCATACTTTGCTATTAAATCATCAATGTAACCAGAACTGTTGATTTTCTTCAACTTGTTGATTGTCATAGTACGTAACACTTTTGAATTCCGCATTACATATTCTGCAAATTGAAGCTCACATGTTCGGCCTCTACAATTTCTAATTAAGCAAGTTCTAAGCTGAGATGAAAGACATTCTGGAACAACATCCGGTTCCAGCCAATTGTTCTCATCGTCATAACTTATATTTTTCTGCAATCCATTAATTTAATTTCCGCTGGAAAATGAAGTTAAGACATGTTGATGTAAAAAAAATGAATCAATAAAACAAATTATTTATAAAACCTCAATGATAAGATGTTGAAGCTTGGGACAGTGTTGAAGCATTTGTAGCATCCACTTCCAATTCCTCTTACAATCATATTTGAAGAACAGCTCAATTTGAGTTAGATTGTGAAAAGTCGGGACTTGCGAACATGTAAGCTTAATCATAAAAAATGTCTACGTGAATAGGAAAAAAATTAGAAATCAATATCAAAAATTCAAAATGAATCTCTTACATTAAATATTAAAGCCAAAGAAATTTTAAAATCATACCAGCTTTATATTCAGAATGAGTGCTTTAGAAAGGAGAAAGAAAGGAATAGTTTCACTTTCACAAATACTAGCTTTCTTCAAATTGGGCAAGCATTTGATCAATAATTTTTGTGGGATAACTTTCTCTACTTGATCAATAATTTTAACATCTGTTTGCAGTTCCTCTAGAGTGGGAAAGGATAAGAGAAAGTTGATGATATCTGTATTACATCTGAAAAACACGTCATCCAAATGCAGAGTTTTGAGTGAAGTATTTATTCCAGTAAGGTCTCCATTTTGAATAGTTACTTGTCTTAACTTGAGGACAGTAAGTGTCTTAAAATTGAATATGTTAGAAGCTAAGTCCAGGACCAGGCCTACAGGACTCAATTGCATGTCAAGTTCTAAGGTTTCAAGTCCTCTTTGTGTTGCAGCCGAAATAAGTGAGCTGATATGGTTGCAGCCGTGTGGTATCAAATCATCGGATACATTAAACCTAAAGTTACATTTGAGACGGAGTGTTTGTATTGGTACCTTGATGTCACGCAATAGAATCACCCTGTCAAAGGTTTCTGTGTCTGACGAGTTTTTGGCGACGAAATCGAGGGTGAAGACGGAGAGCCATAATGAATTACATCTCTTAGAAAGGATGCTTGTGGCGGCGGAGTGTTTGGTGGGGAGGAAAGAGAGAATGTGACACAGAATTGGGTCTGGAAGGGCGCTAAGCCGGTCTGGTATCGGAATCAATCGTTTGCGTTTGCACGGTTTGCTTTTACATCGTTTACGTATCGTAGTTGTTAGATACCAAAGAAAAGTCATGACACTATTATTGCTTTTCAACTAGTTAGGGTTTCTACTATTTTGCATCACTATTGCCGTTGAACCTGAAGGATTCAAAGCCACTATGGTTTTATATAAGGAGATCCCTAATAGCCCATTCTACCAAGAGAATATATCAAAACAGAAAATAGAGAATATTAGGATCATATTGGGGTAAATTTGCGTAAAAAAAAAAGAGGATAATTTCATAATTACCTTTAAAAAAACCCATATATGTCTGTGTCCACTAATAATGAACTTTTATTAGGTAGGGAAACTGAAAATAGTCAACTACTTTAATACTAATACAGATTGAGAATATTTTATTTCATAAACAAATTATAATTTTCTATATATATAAATTTATGCAACACATAGTTAATTCAAAAAAATATTTAGCATTACATTTTTTTATTAATAGTATATGAATTTTATATGAAGTGTATCAAGTGAGAAACAAAATTATTGTGAAAATAATGAAAAATAAGAACTATCAACAATAATTATTAATTTTAATTATTGCATCAAATTAAAATCTCTCTTTATTCTATTCATAGAATGTGTTATGGGTTGGCAAAGATCCAAATGATTGAGTCATAAGTCATCTCAAATCTACGCCTCTTAACCTAAAATATATAAGTCCGTTCACACAGAAAGCAAGATACATTATTTGATCTTTGCTTTTCACTATATTCATTTTGAATTTTGAACTGACTTGAGCGTTGGAGTGTTAACTTTGCAGGTCCACCCCGCACCGTCGTAATAAAAAGATCAGCAACACCAATTCAAGATCACTAATTCATCAATTGCATCCAATTCTGGTTCTTAAACGGAACAATAGTGTCATTTGTGAGAAACGACTTTTGATTCATATGTTTTCCACGATTTCACTATTTGCTCTTCGTTTTGTCAATGTGTAACCTTCGAGGATCACCAAATCAAGAGCGACCTGGATCCAAAAGAAATGGTTCGTTGTGTTCGATCCAATCTATCATCACGTTAACTTCTATCCAACGAATTTTCTAATATTTAATTCGTGTGAAATTCTGCGAAGTAAAAGAACGAATGATATTAAATCCATATCCATATCCTTGCTAGAAGTATCAAAGAATGAAGCTAATCACCTTCAAGATCGTACTGGACATTCTTGATCGACCTGCGAATCTCACATTATCTCAGTTACCCATTGTTAGTGTGATACTTATTATGGCAACTTCAAGGATACGACGAGTTCTTAGCCATCACCAACGTAGATCTGTTATTGTAGCACTCTCTCTAGGAGATTAAAGATATTTAAACATTGACCGAAAGTTGCATCAGGCCAGATCTGATAACTCGCTATGAAGCTCGTGTTACTACTAAAGCTACTAAATTCCAATAAAATGAAATAAACATCTAACACAAGATTATCTGCGGAGAAAATAGTAATCGTCGTGGATAGTGCATCTGCTCGCATGTGTTTTCAGCAAAAGAATCATGAGTTTAGTTCACTAATGAGATTAACTAGAAAAATCTCAGAAGCAATTTGTGCAAAATAAATGTACAAGGAAAAGTGTTTGAAAGTTGAATGTAGATGTTTGTTTAAAGACGAAATAGAGACAAATTTTAACTTGAGAAAAGCTTAGAAGAAATAATGAACGAAAAGTATAATAAATGACATTAAAACAAATGTTTAAATAAAGGAAACTTAAAGACAATGAAAGAAAGGGACGCAGACTCATACATGTTTTTCACAGATTGTTTCGCCATTTGACTCGAGTACTCCAGCTCTATAGAATGATATATGAGCTCAAAAGGTTCAACCAAAAGAGCTTCCTTAACATTCAAAGGGTCTGAATTAATTTCCATCTTTGACTTTTGTCTATCAGTAAACTTAAGCCTTCCAACTTTCAACGCATTCTTCACTAGATTCCTAAATAGGACACATTGAAAAGTTTTATGACCAAGAAAATTATGAAATTTACAAAAACATCTTATCTTTCTTTGTTTCAATGGCGGAGTCTTAAGCCCCTTTGGGACTATAATTTGGCCATCAGTAACTAACAAGTCAAAAATTTTGTCAGATTTGGTTATATCAAATGTGTATGTTTTTGTGACAAATTTCTCATTTTTAGTTGGTTCGACCGAATTTTTTCCATTTGAAGGTTTTAAAACCTTGTAACCATAAGGCTTCGATGGCTAGTTATGCCAGATTAACCTCTTTTTTTCCAACATACTCACAAGCTATGTCGAAATCCTGATCATTTTCATATATTTCTACATAGGCAAATTTTCCTTTTTATGATAGTTATTTGACATAGCCTTTTAACTTTTAATCTTTCGACTTGTCTAACCCTGACTGCTAACTAGGCCATGTCCCTAAAGTATTGAGTATCTATTTTTTTCCTGATGGAATTGTTCAAGCCCCTTGCACCCATTTAGACCAACTCGTGTTTAGGCACTTAAGTGAAGCACCTTGACTTCAATAGCCTAAACCTATTGAGATAGTCATCTATCGACTCAGTAAACATTCTCCTCACACTGACTAGTTCTTTTAGGCTAATCTTAGATCGTCCCATATAGAACTTCTCATGAAACAACCTTTCCAACTGACTCCAATTAAATATGAACTTTGAAGGAAGGGTGGTAAACCACGTGAAGATATTTTTTTTAAGAGAATTGGAGAAATATGTCATCTTCAAATTCTCATTATATGCTATATCACAAGCCTCAGTCTAGTATCGAGCAATATGTTCGACAATAGACTCACTGGTGTCGCCTATAAACTTTGTGAACTTGGGGACTTTTCAACCCATATGAAGCTCAGTATACGACACATATTCCGACAATATAGATACAAAATTCGGCTTATGTAAGCCAACATAAAGGCCATTCTAGGCTAGGATCTGTTTGACCATATTAGTTATATTGTTTTTCCCCCAAAAATTATTTTGTTGGACATTTCTAACAACTTGGTCTGCATCTGGGTTTCTAGTTACCAATATTACCTCTTAGTCATTTTGACATACGTTTCCTTCAACTGCTCTAGGTATAGGCTAGTCGGCAGGTTGAGGCATAACTTGTTGCCTTTGATTATTAAGCATCCCTTCATTGTTTGGCACATCCAGGTTTTGAATTGGCCTAACATCTTGAATTTTAGGGATTGGTCGAATAGGTGCCTGGAGTGCACAAAAAACAAATAGCGATTTGACCCATTTGTTGCACCAACTGCTGGTGACTATGGTTAGTGTTTTGGATCAAGGGATTAAACATCGTCCCCATTTGATGTGTGAGCATGTTCACCATATCATGGTAGCTTTCAAACACAACACTTTACTGGAAAAAAAATTAATTTTTGAACAAAAAGAGTTTCATTGGGCGTCCCAATTTGTTTACTGGTATTTTTAGTGAACATTCACGAGTTTGGTTCACTTAAGAAATTAAACTCGAAAAATCCCGATGAAAAATTTGTGCATGGATGTTTTTAGAAAAGTCTGTGTGTTTGAAAGGATGGTTTTGTCTGAATTCATGAGAACTTAAGAATAACGTGAAAAAGATAATGGCACGCATGATCATACATTTCTCAAGAGTGAAGAAAAGTATGAAGACTTAGAGTGAAAAAGCAATTAAAATGCTATTAAAACAAAGAAGATAATGAAACAAACTAAAAATAAGATGTTTGCTTTAACATTAAATGGTACGCATGATCATAAATTTCTCAATGAATCTATGAATCATTGTGACTTGGATATTGGATTTTACAGAGATCAATAAAATGTGTGACCCTTGTCAGTGCTGAGATCTGACTTATATACAAGTAAAAAATAACTGTCGAGAATGGTTATTTACTTAGCACTCAACAAGTTCACAAGTATGTGGATTTATGGCCTCTGCATTGCTTCCACGCGTCCTCACACTTGAACTGATGCAAACCATCACTAAAGTTGTTAAGTGACCTTGATAACTCTTAATTGCCTTTGTTGAGAAACCTTCAGTCAAAGTAATGTCGAACCGCCTCTACATTAGTTGACTAAAAAATATTCTAAGTCCCACACTCATGTTGAGCTCTGTCGAAAGTCACTACTTCTACACTTATCATGTCGAAGTAACTTTTTTGAGATTCTGGGCATGTTTTGAAGAGAGAGTGATCTTAATCTTGGGGATATGTTCCTGAGACTCTTTCAAACTAAGTTTAGTTCAGTGTCAAAAATCACATGCTAACAATAGTACAAGGAAATATTTTAAAGTAGTTAGGTAGATTTTGGAGTAGTAGCTAGGTAATATAACTATGTCTAATGTATGACCGAACGTAGCTGTGATGTCATTGTTGGTATTTAAATAGTTGATATAAGATAGTTTTAGAAAATTGTTTAGAAAGAAGGTCATGGCATTGGTTTTTGGATGATTAATTACAAAGTACCAATGGCATATTTATAGGCTCAAGTCACCAACCTTTATTTTATTTTTTTTCGTAAGTAAGAAATTTTATAACGGGGGAACTAAGGGTTCTCCAACCCGATTACACCATTAGGCGAGAAAGCCGACAAAGAAAATTACAGACCAATTACAATTACGAGAGGAAATACAACGACTCCTTAGAAAACTCGTAAAAAGAATAATTGGGATGAGTAATATTCCCACAAAAAAACCACTTCCACACCAAAAGCTTAATGTTCCAAACGGTGTTGTTGACATTCCATAAATCATTCCGGAAGCACACTCCATTTCTAACCAACCAAATTGCCCAAGTAGTAGCAAGCCAAACTACACCCAATTTCCTATCTTTCACCATATTGACACTAAAAAAATAGTGTCAATCCATAAAATTCGAAAAACACTTTCAATAAAGCTATTCCCTTTACCAACCCAAAACACTATTTCACACCAAATTATCTTCACCACCCCACAACTAAAAAAGAGATGATTCATATTTTCCAAACAATTACCACAAAATGTACAGAATAAATTATCTAAAGAAAGAGCAATACCTCGAATCACCAATAAATCCTTAGTTGGAAGCCTATTAAGAAAAATCTTCCAACCAAAAGCTTTTATCTTGAAAGGGACGTCCATCTTCCAAATCAAATCAAACACGCCATCGTGAATATTAGGGGGGCCATGGGGAACTCGAATAGAATCATAAAAATCGTAACACGATGCCACCGAAAATTCCTTCTCCAAACTAACACTCCAAACCACTGTATCTTTGCCCTCTCTCCACCCACTAAACTCCTCCACCCGACTTCTCAATTTCCCCACCTCTTCCAAAATCTCGGCATTTCCTAAGTGATACTCGGATAAACCAAAATTACCCCATGTCCAAACTCCATCCAACCAACCACCAGGGCCGGCCCTAGGGGTAGGCCACCAAGGCTACCGCCTAGGGCCTCACATTTTTATTGTATATTTATATAATTTTTTTAATTATTATTATTTTTTAAATAAGTTTTTAAATTATATGATAAATCAATTAAATAATAACAAATAATATATATTAATAATATCATTTTTTTTATTTGTTAATTTAAATTTCACACGTGTATAAAATAATTTTTTGAGTTTTTTTTAATATAATAGGAGATTTGATTAAATTTTTTTTAACAATTTTGGTATTGTTTTTAATTATGATTTTTTTAAACAATGAGAAGAGTATTTCGATGAGTTAGTTTTATTATCAATTAAAATAAAATATTAAATGAAATTAATTATGATAATTTAATGATTTTATATCTTTAAACATCTAAAATATATTATTTTTAAAAGAATATTTTTATTATATTAAAAATATTTAATTTTAAATTACGTTTTAGGCCTCGAGATGTGTTGGGCCGGCCCTGCCAACCACCCATAGCCGCCACCAAAACTTTCTTCAAACAAGACAACTCAAATAAAATCGGAAAAACCTCTCTCAAAGAAATGTCATGTTTGATTCCCAAAACGGAATATTAAAGCCATTATGAATATTAAAACTACTCCTTTCTACAACATGATCCAAAATGGAAGATAAACTAACCTTTAGCATATCCTTTAGCATAAACTAACCTTTATGATGGTGAATATTTTTCCATTATTTTAGTTATTTCTAGATGTTTCATGGTAGATTAGTAACATACTAATTCTAGGTAATTTTACAATTTTCATACACATTATAGTTCTAAGTATTCTACTATTTTCATACACATTATACTTTTAAATTTTTCTACCATTTTAATATACAATATATTTAAAAATATTTAAAACTTTGTAGCAATTTTAACGCATACTTTATCAAACATTCACATAAATCGCTGGGCA
Source organism: Vicia villosa (assembly GCF_029867415.1). Taxonomy (NCBI): domain Eukaryota; kingdom Viridiplantae; phylum Streptophyta; class Magnoliopsida; order Fabales; family Fabaceae; genus Vicia; species Vicia villosa. The sequence goes on from NC_081180.1 coordinate 63,631,580, forward strand.
AATATGCTTTCACAAAGTTTTATCATATGATATAACAAAAAAGCAAATGCATTCACAAAGTTATAATTTCAAGCAGTCCAGGTTCTTTGCCATATAAAATGATACAATCCCCGAACCCAATAACACATCAGTATGATGTACAAGGCTGCCAATTATTCAAGCCAACACATTTCTCTTTCCGGAGTCATAAGAGCATCTTCAATGGTGGTATTTTCTTTTGAGTTCTCCACCTAGACATGCCACATCATAGTACCATTGCATTGCAATGCAACTATGAAAAAATTGTGGTACCCAATCAAATTAGTTTATGAGGTAAAGTTGTGGGCCCAATAATAACTTTTTAGAATTATACAATTAAAATAAAAATTATAAAAATTATTTTAAGATGATGTGGCTAGTGGGACCCATAAAGAACCCAAAAATGGGTTACACCATTGGAGATGCTCAGTAATTAAATCATGTTTTAGTGGTGAAGTCTTGAGTCCCCCGGGCACCAAACTTTTTTAAGAAAATAAATATAGGCTACTAACCACATTTTGTTATTTATGTAAACCAAAATAGATACCACTGGAAAATATCATAGTCGCATAGTATGGTTCTCTCAGCCGTGGTCGACTATGGACTGAACCACTAGGGACATTCGCTCACTACACTCAAAAACATGAATTAAGAATTTAAACCATTTGTTATGTATATCAGTATCATATTAATAATTGATAAACCATTGCTAGAAAATTATAGTGATCAATATAACTAAAATAGAAAACCATCACCGAGAAAAGGAAGACATGAAAGCCAATAAATATTTGAAAATGCATAAGACATGGAAGACAAATTAAAAGAGACTTCTTGTCTTTCTAACACTCTAAACTTCCCTTAAAATCTAACAAAAGTGCTAGACATATAAAATTTTATATATCCTAGTCTGACCTCATCAATCAAATATAAGATCACAGCTTCTTGGACAAAGAGATAATTTCTTCAACACCTCAGACTTTGCTTCTGAATCCATGGAACAGGAACTTCGGATTGTCAAGGTACGTAACAGTTTTGAATTCCGCATTACATATTCTGCAAATTGTAGCTCACATTTCCGGCCTCTATAATTCCTAAATAAGAGAGTTTTGAGCTGAGACTGAAAACATTTCGGAACAGCATCTGGGTTCTGCCAATTGTCTTCACTGTCGCCATTTTCCGTTTGCTGTAAACCATTAAATTAATTTCCACCAAAAACAAAGAAAAATGAAGTTATGATAGGTAGAGCCGTAGAGATCGAAGAAAATGAATCATGAAAAGAAATTACTTATAAAACCTCATTAATGATAAGAATATGTTGAAGCTTGGGACTCTGATGAAGCATATCGAGCATCCACTTCCATTTCTTCTTACTGTCTAATTCCAAGAACAGCTCAAGTTGAGTTAGACTGTGAAACGTGGGGATTTTTTGAGACCATGTATGCTCAATTGGCATCAAACGAGTAGATGTCTACGTGAATAGAACAAAATATTAGAAACCAATCACACAGTCACAATATCAAAATTAATCTCTTACATTACTATTTAAAGCCAAAAAAGTATTAAAAATCATACCAGCTTTATACTCAGAATGAGTGCTCTAGAAAGCATGAAGAGAGGAATAACATCGGTATAAGAAATAGTAGCTCTCTTCAAATTGGGCAAGCATTTGTTTATTGCTGTTTCTGGAGTAAACTCCTCTACAACTACATAGCATGTTTGCAATTCCTCTAGAGTGGGAAAATTTAAGAGAAAGGTGATGATATCTGTATCCCCTACGAAACGCACGTTATCCAAATGCAGAGTTTTCAGTGGTGAAATATTTATTGGAGGAGGGTTTCTCACAATTCTTACGTTTTTCAACTTGATGACAGTAAGTGTCTTACAAGAAAATATATTAGAAGCCCTAACCATATCAAGTTCTAAGGTTTCAAGTCCTCTTTCTATTGCTACCATAATTAGCGGGTTGATACTGTTGGGGTATTCGGGAGGTTTAACCATAACATTACGTTTGACACGAAGTGTTTGTATTGGTACCTTGATGTCACGCAATAGAATCACCCTGTCAAAGGTTTCTGTGTCTGACAAGTTATTGACGACAAAATCGAGAGTGAAGACTGAGAGCCATAATGAATTCCATCTCTTAGAAAGGATGCTTGTGGCGGCGGAGTGTTTGGTGGGAAGGAAAGAGAGAATGTGACACAGAATTGAGTCCGGCAGGGCGCTAAGCCTGTCTTCTACCGGAATCATTGATTTTCAACTAGTTAGGGTTTAATGGCTTACTCTAGGGTTTTGTATCATTATTGCCTATGAGTCACCCGAAGATTCAAAGCCACTATGGTTTCATATAAGGAGGACAAACCCTAATAGCCCAACGAATCTACCAAGAGAATATGACAAAATAGAAATACAGAATATTAGGATCATATTATGGTAAATTTGTCCATAAATAAAAGAGATTATTTGATAATGATACTTTAGGTAGGGGAACTGAAAATAATCAACTACTTTAATATTAATACAAATTGAGAATATTTTAATTCATATACGAATTATAGTTTTCTGAAAATAATCAACTACTGTTTTAACTTTTTAGTTTTTTTTATTATTATTGAAAATTTATTTTGAATAAATAAAATGAATTTATTATTTTAATTTAATATTAGTTAAAATATTATTAATTTCAAACTTCATAAAATAAAATATTTTAATATTTTATTAAATTAATATATTTTATTTTTTATATGTTTTTTTTTTAATAGGCAATGGTATTGATATAGAGCAAAAGGGATGCTCCACCCCGATACAAGGCAAAAGAAAACCGCTATTCAAAACAACATAACGGCATTAAATGCCAAGAATGAAAATTACAAGAAGAAACTAGCTAGCTTAATACTTGTGAGTAGCCAAGTCCATGATCGAAAAATCAGCGCCGTCATACAGTCAAGGAAACTAAAACTCCCTCTTTGGAAAATGATATTATTACGGCTCATCCAAATACTCCAACACATCGCAAGCCATATAGCTCCCACAATTCTCCTTTGAACTGGATTCTTCACTTTATCATAGGAAAAAGGAAAAGACATGAATTCTTCGAAGGAGAAATCAGAAATGGTTCCTATCCAAGAAAACACCTTCAACCAAATTTCAACCACCACACTGCAGCCCCCTAGTAAATGAGATATGGATTCCTCCAGAGACGAGCAGAAAACACAGTAAGAGTCATTAGCATCTAGAATTCCCCTTTTAATCAAATTATCCTTGGTAGCAATTCTATCATGAATTATTCTCCAACCAAAAAGCAAGAAATTTGAGGGAGCATTAATGTTCCAAATGAAGGTTGCAGCTGTTACCACTTCCTCACTAAGAGTAGTCCCAGACAGTTTAGAAAAAAACCATATAAAGCACGACTTTACCGTGAAAACTTCGTCTTTGCTAATGTGCCATTTGTAAGAATCCTTGATACCCCGCCGAGGAATAACCTGCTCGATCATCTCCCTGAGGTCCTGCTGCTGCCTGGCAGCGCTGCCACTGCTGCTGCCAGCCGTGAGGAAGTTTAGATCCCACTGCCAGCCAGAATCAGTAAAGGCTCCCGCTGCTGCCACCGTCTTTCCATCATCTCTGTCCATCGCAAATAATTCAGGAAAAAGCACCATCAAGGGCCGGGAATCAGCCCAACAACCGTACCTGAACGGTACGTGCTGCCCGTCACCTAAGTTGCACATAACAGCACCTGTGAAATTTTGAAAAAGCAAAAGTTCAAAGTTATCGGAAATAATTAGATCTCGCCACCATATTGAGTCCGAGTTCTTGATAACGGAAATGTCGCCAATTAACACCTTCCTCCTCACATTTTCGTATCTAGCCTCTAGAATACTCCTCCAAACAACATTATCTTCCGTAAGGATCCGCCACTTCCACTTACTAAGAAGCGCAACGTTCAAAACCTCCACATTTTTCACTCCAAGGCCTCCCTCATCTTTTGGCTTACAAACTATCTCCCAACTCACCCAATTTATGGATCTTTTGAATTCACTTCCACTCCAAAGGAATTTTCTTTGGATGGCGGTAATTTCACTAATAACCTTCGATGGAGCTTTGTAAAAAGAAAGAGAGTAGATCGGTAAGGCATTTAGCACGGCATTAATCAAACACACCCGACCGGCCAAATTTAAGTGAATTCCCTTCCAAGACGCCAATCTATTCTTCAAGGCCTTGATCACCTCCCTCCACATAGAGTACTTCCTCGGGCTATCGCCCACTCTAACGCCGAGGAACTTGAAGGGTAACTTATCTACCTTGCATGAGAGAAAAGTGGAAGCCGCTTCAAGATACCCTTCTCCGACATTCACTCCGTAAAGGCTACTCTTGAAAAAATTGATTCTCATTCCCGGCATAGTTTCAAACCCCCTTAGAATCGATTTCATACTCCATAAGTTTGAAGTGTCTCCCTCTCCAATGATAATGGTGTCATCCGCGAATTGAAGCATGCTAACCTCCTCCGTTTCATTAAATCTGAAGGCTTGGAAATCACCTAAAGAGATAGCCTTGTTCATCAAAGCCGTGAGAACCTCCATCACCAAAACGAACAAAAAAGGAGATAAAGGATCTCCTTGGCGCAATCCTTTCTCCACTATGAATTCCTTCGTTGTGCTTCCGTTGATGAGAACGGACATTGCGCTAGAAAAAACGGTTCCTTCCATCCATCTTAACCAAGAGGTGCCAAAACCCATTTTTGATAAAACATAAGCTAAGAACTTCCAACTTACACGATCATAGGCTTTTTCAAAATCCACCTTTAACACCACACAATCCCTTTTGCTTCTTTTAGCTAGATCAAGAACCTCATTCACAACCAAGACCCCATCCGCTATACTTCTACGCGGCACAAAGGCCGTTTGATTACAAGAAACCAACTTCCCTACAACATTCCTCAATCTAATAGCTAGAATTTTCGTTAATATCTTATACATTTTATATGTAATTCAACCCATACTAATTTCTGATTGTTTTATTATATTATACACCCTCTTGTTTCTATTATTTACAAATTTCACTTTTTTTTTCTTCATTATTTGCATTATATATATAGAGACTAAATACATAAAGACTAAGTTCATTAATTAAATGAGTGAATTTGAACTATACATAGTTCGACTCGTTAGGTTCATGAGTCAACTCAATTATATATGAGATTAATTATATTGTTTTGAGTAGGTTTAAAGACTCACTCGAAATCTTAATTAGCCCTATATTTTCTTTTAATCTAACAGTTTTAAATGATAATTTATATTTTCAAGTGAGCAAAATATTTTTAAAAATTATTATACAAATAAAATCAACATCGTATAAATTCCAATCTTATTACTTTTATTTTATTTCTATATTTTTTATTTAAAAAAATATTAATTTAAAAAGTCAAATATATAAAAAAAACAGACTTTTAAAAATAACTTTTAAGTTGTAAATCAAGCGAGTTGAACCTAACGAGTCAAACCGAGTTATTAGTGAACTTCTAACGAGTCAAGTTTGAGCTGAAAAAGAGTTCGTAACGAACTCGAACCGATATTTGAGCTAAATTAAATTTAAAGTTTCTTTATTTAATTGAATGTGGATTGATAGTATTATTGTTGTACAAATCGATAAATTAGGACAAGAATGAGAAATAAAATCATCATCTAGATGCATTAAAAAGAGTGACATACTTGGTCACAAATCTTAAAGATACCATCAGAATACAATTAGATCATGACCCAAAGCGTGTAGATCTTTCTTATCTTTCACCAAAGTGTATTAGAGATGTGGTGTTGGGTATTGAGCGGATGGACCTGTCTGTACTTTCATTTTGATGCACCTTTAAAAAATTTAAAATGATCTCAATTTATATTTATTATTCTTCATTGCTTCTTCTCTTCTCGAGTATAGGCATCCATCAATAGGTGAGTGCCAATGAGACCTTTTAAACGTTAACTTCATCTTGAGGAACGACTCCTTCGGGATAACCCATGTCTTTAGCGAAACTTATCATCAGTTTCCTCATATACATCTCTTCTTAAGAAAGGTCATCATCTTTGTAAGCATACAACTCATTTTCCATCAGGAAGTGACTCTCGTTCCAGTACTTGGAAAACAATCTCTACTACAGAAAACACATAACACAACGCCCATTTTGCCAAGGACTTTGAAGGACCATGGTGACATTTTCAAAATAACGTGTCATAATTTTTGTTTATTTTTTTAATTAAAACTAGTTAACATATCACCACGATTGTATAAAACAACCATTGTTACACTACGTAAAGTTCATGGATTTAAATTTCAGCGCCAGTTGCCTTTTTTTAATATTATAGTGGCCGCTTTCTTTTTTATTTATTTTTAAACTCAATATAAACCAAATTTTAATATGGTTGCTTCAACCAACCGTGGTGATATATTTTACCTATCTATTTTTTATTTTTATAGTCCATGGTTGTTGGTATGGAGGCACGGGAAATATGGTTGCTTGTACTACGCATCTGCCACATATGGATACTGGTAGTATGACATAAACTGTGGTTGGTAGGATTGCGGGTTCTAAGATCCTCTGTCACCAGTTGTGAAAGCATTAGTTCCTCCCTCTTTTTTCTTCAGGAAATTTCCATGGAATTTTTTTGCATTGTTGTTGTTGGGTGATCCAGCAACACTGGCAATTTTACCATTCTTCAAACCTTGTTCAACTCGCTCTTCGATGGTAACCAAATTAACAAATCCTGAAGATATGATTTCGACCATCTTCTCATAAATGACCGGCTACAGCATGTCCATGAACATGCTTGTGAGCTCCTTCTCAGCAAGAGAAGGTTCAACCTAGACAGCTAGTTCTCTCAAGCGTTAAGCATACTCCTTGAATGTGTTCTTTTTTGTTCATGGTCATGGCCTACAGTTTCCTACAGTCATAAGCCACATCCATGTTGTACTTGTACTATTTTATGAATGGCTCATCTAAGTCCCACCAAGATTTGAAATAGTCCTTTGTCAAGCAATTATACCACTTCAAAGACGCTCAAGTAAAACTGTCTTGAAAGTAATGAATCAACAGCATGTCATTATTTGCATGGGAAGCCATTTTGTGGAAGTAAATATTTAGATGATCCTTTGGACAAGTATGCCCCTTATATTTCTCGAATTTAGGGCTTTTGAACTTTGCGAGAATAGTCAAGTCAGAGACCAAGCACGGGTTCAAGGTGTCAAAGCCAAAGATGGAATTTCCTTCCACAACCTTCAACCTCTTTTCAAGGACATTATATTTCTATTTCACCTCCCCAAATTTATTAGTCTTCTCTTGATCGCCATTATGGAAGCCATCAGCATGGTACACAAAGCGGTGATCATCGAAAAGAGTCTGAACCAGAGTGTGGGCAATTAGCTGTTGCCAAATATTACAAGCATTTACACAGTATGCTAAGTGGATAGCCCTACCCCATGAGCATTCTCATATGGAGGAGAGTAGTAGGGAGGTTGTTGAATAGTATATTCAAGGCAAATATTTTTAAATCGTATCCACAGAGATTGGGTGATATTACCGCCGTTCTATAGTTACTATCGCTTTAAGTTTAAGTTGTAACAAAGTTGATAGTACCCGCCGTTCTATAGTTACTATCGCTTTTCAAGAAGTGTTCACCCTCTATGAATGTTGGGGTTCTACAATAAAAACACTAATCGATGAGATCATTATTCTCTGGTGTTGATCCTCTTTGGCAGACATTGCCTGCAACATATCCATGATTCTATCTGGCAGACATTGCCTGCAAACCGTAGAATTACTAGTAGGAGCAATAATAGCTAAGAAAGTAGCTTGTTGTGTTTCCTTCAATCCCAAATACTCCTTATACTCGTCTGTAGAGATAGTAGTTTTGAATTCACCCTTTGATTCACAGTTTGCAGTGGTTTTAGTAACAATAGCAGTTTTGTGGGTAGCCATGTAAGTCAAAGCACCGATCTTGAGTGTGCCCATCTTTCCTACAATGAGTGCAATAAAAGTTACCTCTACCTACTCTATCACGTCCTCGACCATGTCCACGTCCACGATATCCATTACTAAAGTTAGAAACAAAAGCAGAGGACTCTGGAGTACTTGTATGAGTATCATCACTTGGTAAAGATACACGGTTGAGACAATCTATTAGTTCTTCTAGTGTAAGGATGATAGTATTTGTTAACACATGCTCTTTAATCAAACTAAATTCTTTAAAGAGGTCGTGAAGAACAAACACCGTGAAGATATTTTCAAGCTTTCCCAATACCTTTGTAATATTATCACTGACTAGCATAAGTTTGAGACCATCAATAGTAGACTGAGCACGGGTGAGATTTTCTGATAAGTCTTGATCATTGATCTGAATAGTAGCCAAGTTGCGGACCGACGCATAAATTCTTTGAAAATCGTTGGCATAAAGGCTCAATAGAATTCCAGAACAATGATATAAGTTGATAATCAGTGGCTTCCCAATCATATTTTATCTCTTTATCAATTTCTGAAACATTTTTAGTAAGATGGTTTGACAGACGTTGTCCTAAAAACCATAACTCAACCGAAGCATACCAATTAAAATATTTCTTATTACCATTTAATTTATTCATGGTAATAACGGGTGTTCCTTGAAACACAAATGAACTAAGACTCTTTTTGGGAGGATTCTCCTTAACAACACTTTCCTTTGGACTTAAAATTTCAATCATGATTTCAACACCAACAAATAACAAACTCTGGATCGCAAAAAAAAACACACAATCGACGGGTTGTATGTAAATATAGAGAAATAATAATGCACCAATATGTTGGAGGCAAAGAACTTGTCGAAATGTACCTTAAACGTGAGACCCACAAGCTGAAAGTGGTTCTAGTGCATACAGAAGACAAAACCAAGCAGGAAGCAACAAGTGTCGGAAGAAACAGGCGGCCAAAGGGTGGCGCATATATCACACGCGCCGGCGAGTGGGGCGCGTGAGAGATGCTATTGACGGTGCATGACTTCGTAAATTTGGCAGGTTGTAGATCAGGGAATTTTAACCACTGTAAGCGACTACGAGGCACTATTTGTAGACAACGGTAGATTTTAATAATAGTGACTATTGTACACCCAAGGGAAAAAATAGAAAAAAAAATAGGGTTTAAAACCTAGCTTTATATAAGGAAAGATTTGATACAATAATATCTTAATTGATACTACTCATAAAATTAATAGATATTGAATAATAATAAAACAATATCTCAACAACTTCTAACTCCTTCTGGGGTTTCCCTAGGTCAGCTTCCTAGTAGTCTACCATCATCTCCAATGCCTCATCTCTGTTAATCTGCCATGGTCTAACAGTCCCTCTTGAATTTTAAAGCATCGCGGTCCTCTAGAAAAATAAATCATCGCCATAAACTTCTTATATTATAACAAACATAATTTACAAAGAATGAATTCAACTAAATTTTACATCTCCGTCCCAGGCATGTTTGGAAGTATGGTTCGGGTAAAGAGGCATTTGTTACAAGTTCGACGGGCATCCTTCAAACTCCACGAGTGCTTTGGTGCCTCCTATGTCTGGGGCACCTCATGTGCCTGGGGTGCCTCTTGAGCCTATGGTGCCTCTGATGCATTTGGTGCCTCGTGTACCTCTAGTGCCTCAATTAGTTAAACTTGTCTCCTAAGGAAAGATGGAAGCAGAGATGCATGAATAGGTGACACTCGTCTCTTACAGAAATATGAAGGCAGAGATGCATGAGCCTCAAAAGGTGACGCCTCTGCATCAACCAGGCTAGAAACATCTGGAGATATCCATCTTCGTAATGTTCTGTAACTCAAAATGATGTGAATGGCGAAAATACACAATCCCTCTAAACATCCAAAATAATGCATTGATCATTAAAGCTACCTATCAAATGAATTGATCATGTAAATAACATGTATAAACTACCTATTACAAAACCTAATCCTCAATTTCTACAAATGTATATAGAAAATTATAAAAGTTTAGAAAAATAAAAAATTTACAAAATGTGAGTTTAGTTGGTGTTGAGTGAGCTCTTTGATCCACTTGATGTTGATGGAAGAAGCTTTGAAATTCGATAAATGATTTTGAGAGAGTATGAGTTGAGAAAGTTTGAGAAACTAGAGGTTTAGAGTGTATTTTCAAAAGTGATGAAGGAAAAGGGTTTGGCACCCTTTTTGATTAAACATAGTCCGAAAATGTGTTTCCCAAATATATACAGAAATGCATTTTCATCATTTTTTTTATATAGCCTTAGCCCTTAGGGCCTAATTCAATGACGTGTTTGGGGTGCATCTGAAAATGTATCTCCAAATTCTAAGTATATTATTGGTTTTTCACAAAGGTGGGAAAGTAATCTCTAGAATGTGTCAATCAATTCCCTTATTCTTTCCCCTTCAAGTGTTGACTAAAAGCACGGATCAATTTCTAAACCAGTTCGAAAGGATATTAACTCCGAATTTTCTAAGGCTACTAGAAACTTTTTTCAGCAACATCCAAAATGAGATATATTGAGTTCTACCCTGTCGGGTGTTTCTTACATAGTAACTCAGAAGATTATATGTACTCTTCGAATTTTGCAGAGCTTACAAATCTAACATTTCTTATGATAAAAATAGAGGAACACATATCTTTTAATCTATCACTTAGAATCAAACAATTTTGTAATAAAGATTGATACCCCATTGCCAGAAAACTAATAGTGTACAAACATTACACAGTGACAATAGATTTGCATGATAAGATACAAAAAATAAAAAAATCCCATTTTGGGAGCCAAATTCTTATTTATGATCGATCTCTGCTTAATATCCCTTTCCACTCTTTATCCAAACCTTAGTTTTACTATGATTGGGAAACAACCAAACTGTTGGATGGGAAACAATGGTGAATTGTCTATCCAGAAGTTTTATCACCCCCAAAACCAGACTGTAGAAATCCAGTTTGGCTCAAATGGCTAACATCACCCCACATTTTTAAGCTCCATTTATCCTCAACATCTAAGTGAAAAACACTGACAGATGTGTTGAGTACCTTCCCAGCAAACCCTCCATCCGGGCAGGCCCGCTTGTATAGGGATCTGATGAATCCTCCGTGAGTGACAACGGCTACTCTCTCCCCTACAATTAATACAGATAACATCGTAAAATCTGAATACTTTATGATTTAAAATGTTATACAGACACACCCATATACAAGTAACTAGCATTTTAAGAATCTAGCCTGGCAAGTAAGGATGTAATGTGGGGCACTGAATTTATTGCATAAACTATAAATAAGATAACAGATCCCAACAGTGACTATTTGGAAATCGTAAGGCAAAAGGACTTTCACATTAGCATACCTATATGCTTCGTGCCAATTCTAAGCAATGCAGATGTGGAGCGATCATAAAGTTGAACAAGACTTTCGCCGCCTCCCTGCACATAATGGTACATGGATCAAGGTTTTGAAAATGCAAAATTATAGGCATAAGCCATTCATTGTAATAATTATATAATTCATAAATCATACATCAGCTGAGTGACAAACACCAACATTAAACTTTTATGTACATGTACCCTCATTTACACGGTAAGAAGCAGGTATTAACCTTGACTTTTATAATCCCAAACCTGTTCTTAGTCATAACTCATGTGAGATTATGCCACAGGATCAGAAACACTTTAGAGTAGAAAGGTGATTCCAAGATACAAGCAAGACTACTTGACAAAGCTTACTAAATAAAGCAAATAAGACAACTACAACATGGATTAACTAAACAAGTACATAATCAAAATAAAGCTGGCTGCATGAGATTGGCTAGAGTGGATTGACAGGTCATTCTCAGTGAAAAGTGGATGATCATCTTATATAACTGATCTTAAAATAATTATATTGAGATCTCGGACCATGAAATTCCAGGATGAGTTTAACTGATCTAATTTCTAAATCTTCTTATTTATATTATACTATGTCATATGGTATGACATCTGCTAGCTGCTTCTTCAGGTAATGACAATGATAAATTCTCTGGACATGCCCATTGAAATTGAAGAATTTTCAAGTTGGCAGCCTAATTCAAACTAATATTCTTCACGTATGGTACTTACTGGTATTTCCATATCTTCGTTCTTAGACACAAATGCCTTGTATGCTTTGGGAGTAGTTTTTGGCAGTTCACTATAAACCAGGCCTTGAAGATCCCCTAGGTGTCTTTCCCGTAGGTCAGCATCCTTGATAACCTAATGTTTCAATTGAAGGAAAATATTGTTCAGAAAAAGAATAGGTAATAGATCACTTGTGCTACATAGTTAAGTACTTACGTTACGGAAAAAATATTGCAGGCATAATTTTACTTAATCATGAACACAAAGAAACAATGTTCTAGAACTGATATGCAACTTGTAGAAAAATGATTCTAGTTGCTAACCTCCACCCCTCCACATTTGGATGCAATTATCTGCGCTGTTTCAAAAGCTCTTTCGAGGTCCGAAGAATATATAACTGAGAGCTTGGGTTCCTTGGAGAGTCTATCAGCCACCTCAATTGTAAATTTTACACTAATTAGAACCATGAGAGCATAAATCAAGAAAATAAATAGAAATTAGAAAACAAATAAACAAAGAAACACAACTTACTGCAGCTGCTTGCTGTCTTCCAGTTTCATTTAATTCAACATCCAGCTGTCCCTGTTTACATGTATTAGTGAAATATGAATATGATCAGATCAGGGCCAGAAAACTCAAAAGGAACAACGAATATAAAAAGAAATACAGCATTCAATTGACACAATTCAAGATTCTGAACAGAAGGTGAAAAGATAAAAAGAAAACAAAAAGTACCTGGATTTTACTGATTGCGTTCCAAGCTGTTTCACCGTGACGTACCACAACAATCTCGGCGTAATTTGGACGAGGAGAGCTGTAACAGGCATAATAATACGAATTAGTTTGAGAATGATAGAGGAAATTTGAGTAAGAAATGTGGATAGGAATGATTTGATTTTGATAAGAACCTGGAATTGGTGGAATCGTTGATGGAAAAGTCGGCCATTGTGAGGGAGCGAGGTAGAGTGAAAGAGTGAAATGTGCGTGGTTTTGGTGATTGGAGGCGCAATGAAGAATAATAAAGAGGTGCGTAGAGGTTTTCTTCGTTTGCTTCCTCCTAGTGCGTTTCGCAACTGAACGCTTGCTAAACACGCCGGCTATATCACAAGTTCTCATTGGTCCCAAGAAAATCCATGGAATAAATAATGGTTGAAAAATAATTTACTTTGTTAATGTTTTCCATATATTGAATTTCATTTATTAGAACGCTTTTCTTAATATTTTTTTACCACAATAAGGTTTTTTTAAATATATATCCTGTTTTGCTATTAAAAAAAGGCCAAAATACATGGAGAACTACATAGGGAGAATACATGCATCTAGAACTACTTCAACCTTCTCATATAGCAGGATCTACTCTAGTGCCTCCGATCAGACCTTTGATATCATTGTCAGTTTCACAACCTAAAACATTGTTTGATTTCTAACTGTTACAAGCCAATCTAAGAATATAAATTGTCAATGAATTGTTGAACAGTGTGTATAACATCGTTTGACAATAGAATTTACGGGCGACAGAAGAGAGATTGTTTCGCTTTGAAGAGAGTATACACAACGCGCCTCCAAGGGGAAACACCGGAAAGGAAGCCCTTTCAAAGAAAAGCCAAGTTGTCGTCCTGAGCTAACCACGCTGAGAACAGACGAGACACCGAAATTGCAGAATCAACAAAAGAGCAAGAAACGTCAAACTACTCCTCGAAGCCCAAAGGGAGACCGAGGCAGCCATGCTCTTCTATAGGATCAGGTAGAGAAACCATCAGCAAAGAATTCGAACAAACATCCTTTATGCGTCTGCATTTTTTACAATAAGATATCGAAGTCATTGGAAAAGCCTCATAAGTTGAGTGAATCCAACGGAAAATGAGATCCTAACGAGCATGTGCAACCCTACAATGATCATTTGAACTATTCCCACCTTGACGAAGCTTTCAAGTGTAAACTATTTAGGCTAACTTTGACAAGATCGTCCAGACTATGGTTCAACGCTCTTCTAGACGGTATCATCGAGCATTGGAACAACCTATGTGAGAGCTCATCAGCTCATTTCATGTCCAAGAAAAGGCCGCCAATGACGGTAGCATAATGTAGGGAAGGAAGGAGAATTTGTGATCTTACATCGATCGTTTCCCGCAAGTGGCCGTGGAAGTTGAAAGGGCTGAGGAAAGTCTCAAATGATTGGTATTTAATAATGGCCTGATCTGAGATAACCCCATTAGACATAAGCGGGAAGAATGGAATGTCGTATCGTGAAGTAATTGTGGAACATGGCTCAATCTTTCCTCAACCTAAAGGAGAAGCTTAACGCCTGGTTCGACAACCCGATAACGGCTAACACTAATTGTGGTCTTTCAATTGGGAAAGTTTCTCACCAATGAAAAGATGAATCAGACCAAAGAATGTATGGTCGGTATGATAAATACATTCCTTTGAATGCATCACGGAAAATTTTGATTAGGACTGCACCAACAAAGAGTTCCAAAAAGGAAGAGTCTAAAACCCCTTTCCTGTAAGAGATTCATCTCGAACACACAAGAAAAAATAATGTCGCTTCCGCAAGGCAATGAACATAACACCGATGACTGCTTCCAATTGAAAGATGTCAAGGGTTGATAAAATGGGTCCATTATTTAAATAAGTGAAGGGAGGTAAGAGACAGACAGAGATAGAGAGAGGATTAGACAGACATAGAGAGAGAGAGAGAGATAGTGTGTGTGTGTGTGTGTGTGAGAGAGCGAGTGAACAAACGAAAGAGGGAGTGAAAGAGAGCGAGTGAGAGAGAGGGAGAGAGAGAGAGGGCGAGAAGGAGAGAGAGAAGTTACCAAAGGGCAAGTCCCCCTTGAAAGATGGGGATGTTTAGATTAGTGGAGAAAGAACTAGTGGTGAAGATAAGGGAGCTAGAAAAGGGAAGTTTAAATATTGCCGCTATCATTGTAGCGGCACCCCGGGAAAATATCATGTCCAAGGGGACGATGAAGAGAAAGATTATTGAGATGATGGTCATCCATAAGAATGAAGGAGGCACGTCAACCAAAACCCCTAACATGTCAACGGTGGTAGTTTGTGTGGTAGTATTATATACTCTAGAGTGTTTGAGAAGATGGGCCTCGAGAGGGGGAATTTTTGGATGTGCGAAAGGGAAGATTTGCATATGTTTAACTATATAACAACCCATTCCATAGGGGTATGTCGAGATGATGATATTTGTTGGCGAGGGAAGGGACGTCTAAACCGTCAGCTAGTAGTTTCTTGTGGTCCCATGCAAAAGTGTTTACAACTTCATTCTATGTAGACCCTTCACTGTCAACTTGGACGTTGTGGCCTCACTAGTCCACTTCAAGCTCGAACCGGTCATAGTCAATACTGATTTTGAATGGGTTAAAAGGATATATCAAGCATTCCAACAAGACTAAAGTGAGCCTATGCCCATGAAGATCAATATAGCATACCTAATCGGCCAACTCAAAAGCATGAAAATTCAACCACCTAGAAATGGCTGATTCAGCAAGATGAAGGACAACAAGAATAAATGACGGCTAGTCCACCTGGTTATATTTTGAAATTTTCATTTGATGTTATCCTTCGAATAATCAATTTGGCAACGACTTTGAAATTATATTAAATGTTGTTTTTTAGGATAATCAGTATTCTCACAACTTTATAATGAACTCCAATGTTAATGATGATTTGCATTGGGCAAAGTTCGCCTGAAAAATGATGTGAAGGTGTCGGAGTAATGGCCTTTAGAAGATGGTTAACGAAAACAAAGGGCAACTACTGCAAAAAAAGAAAAAAATCTCTTAGAGTTCTGCAAATTGAGAAAAGGGTAATAGTTACCCCGAAACTCTTATATATTCTTCAAGCAATTGTTCGTTACTCGACAACATGCGTGGGAAAATGTGATTACCAACGGTTCTGATCTCGCATCAAATTCTTCAAAATGCTCGAGTGTCCTAAGATAAAAAGGCATCATTATTTTTTCTAATGACAAAATATGATATATATATATATATATATATATATATATATATATATATATATATATATATATATTTGTGTGTGTGTTTGTGTGAGAGAGAGAAAGAGGGGATTAACTTAAAAAATAATTAAAGCAATAGTCATCGACACGAGAAATGCCTAGAAACCAGAAGAAAAATAGCTAGCCTAAATCAATGGGAAAAAATACAAAAAAAAAACAAATAAAAAACTACCCACCACATCTACGAGAGAGGTCTCGAACACAAGCGAACTTCAGCCACTCTACGAAGCCCCAACCAAAAGAAATTTTGATAAGAGTTCGGATCGCCATCCCAGCCATTAACAGCTCAAAAAACCACATGCAACACCGAGAATCACTTAATAACTCATAATAAGGTTAGAACTCTTGATCGACTATAGGTTTAGACACGAGATTAGGTCATTACTAACACTTCTAGAGCCACATGTCGCAACCCTCTAGTGAGGCGTTAGTAGTTACATTGAAGACATTTAATGTGCATGTTCTCAATACTAATGGCCTCACATATATGTCATACCCTCTTCGACCAAAGGCCGGACAAAAAGCCCACACAGCCAAAACCTTTATACCAACAAACAGGAACAAAAGCGTGGGGACAACTTTTTTTTATCGCTCAAAAGGCCCACATGTCAAGGCCCAAAACTAAGCACTACGAAGAAAAAATCAGAGCACCCAATTTACAGCTCCTGCCAATCTCCTATTGTCAGATATATAATCAAGAGTTGATCCGGCAAGACGTCAAATCAGGCAAGAGCGATTTTAACCGCCCTCTCTCTATGTAAAGGCCTTCACACGCCATGACTCATGTATTCTTCTCATTTCACATCTATACTACTTATCATTTATTCACTGACTTAGACGTTGAAGTGTTAACCTTACTAGTACACTCTGCTCCCCTCACTAGAAGCTCGCTCTACCGCACTCGAATCCTACTTCTTGATCAACTTTTTTTCCCTAAATGTAACATATACAAATCATTTTAGGATCTTATGATAATGTGTAATATGTTAAGTTAGAAACGTAATTTTAAAATTAAATAAATCATTTTTAAATTAATTTTAATTAAAATAAAAATAATTTGTATAAATTTTTATTAGCATGTTGATTTTGTGAATGATGCTATGAATGAAATTCATTAATTATTTATATATCTATAACATTTTTTTATGGGTCATGCTAACATGTGCCCTAAGGGCACATGTTAAGGATATTATAATTAGAAAAAGTTAAATATAATTAAATGCAATAAAGTCAATCTTAAAGTTTCGAAACATTGAATGCACAAGTTCCAAAAAAAAAATTCTATAAATATCTCATTAACTTGTGTCATTGGGGCACATGTTAGCTTTTCCCTTTTTTTTATAAGTAATTGGATTAAATGAATAAAAGAAAAAAAAAACTTATTGATACTATTATTTTATGGATAACATTACTTTTAAGTTTAAAACAACATGAAAATGTGTTTACAAAAGTTTAATGTAAAAAAAAAAGTTAAATATATTAATAGAGATTAATAAAAAAGAAAGAGAAAAAAAAAAGAGTTAGTGATAATAATAGTATCTGAAGAGGATAAAATATTGTAGATACTAAGAACCATAAAATATTTATTTTAAACTCAAAAGTTATAGAAAAAAATATATTAGAAATACTAAAGACACAATAGTTATATAATAGTAAATATATAAATAGATAATAAAATTCAGGCCGCACCTGAACTTAATTGAAACTATATATGAATAATGGGAACCTTGGTCATATTTGGTAAAACCACTATAAAAAAATTATATTTTGTGTCTTCCCCCATTCCTTATTAACTTTGGATGGAAATCAACACACATTACATCCCAATTGAAAAATCTATTACCCTCGACATTATACTTATTGTAGAGAAGTTATTTTTTGCTCAAATGACTAACATCAGCCCACACCTTCAAGTTCCATTTGTCCTCATCATACAGATGAAAAACACTAATAGATGCATTGTGTATTTTCCCTTCATAATCATATCCATTTACACAAGCCCACTTGTAAAGTATTTCGATGGATGCTCCATGTGAGACAACAACAACTCTCTCCCCTTTATATTTTTTCCCAATTCTCAACAATGCAGATTTGCAACGTTCTAGCAGTTGAGTAATACTTTCTCCACCACCCTACACATAATTGGTAATTATGAATCATGTGTGCTATGTATAAAGCATTCATAGTTGTGTATCCATAGTACTTACCGGAATTTCTTGTTCTTCATTCTTGGACATCAAAGCCTTGTAACTAATGGGATTAGTCTTTGCTATTTCAAGATGAGAAAGTCCTTGAAGATCTCCCTTGTGTCTTTCTCGTAGGTCAAAGTCCTTGACAACCTGAAATTCACGTAATACTTTCAGGCACCAATAAGTGAGATATGTTACATGAATCAAATTCCGCCATAATATTTCATTTCACACAACTGACAAAACTATATTATTTATATGGCATAATTTTGGTAAACTATATTAACTTTTACATATAAAAGTTATCTATCACACCTCTAGTACTCCACATTTTGAAGCAATGATCTGTGCAGTTTCGAAAGCACGTTGCAAGTCAGAAGAATATATTGCAGAGATCTTTGGTCCTCTGGATAGTTTATCAGCCACCTCCATTGCATAAATTACAAGAATTGGAGTCAGTGAAATAATTAAACAAATCTAAAGAGTCAATTTGGTTTGTATATAAAGAAATGAGTGATTTCAACAGAAACACTTACTGCACGTGCTTGATCTCTTCCAATTTCATTCAATTCAACATCCAAGTGTCCCTGTTAAATTTACATATATATATAGATGTATTATATATGAATTGAAAATTGAAAATTGAAAAATGAAAACAAAATTTCATGATGTGACTCATACCTGAACTTTTCTTTCAGCGTTCCAAATTGTTTGACCGTGACGAACCACAACTATTTCAGCATAATCTGGATGAGGATAGCTATAACAAACATCCTTTTACAGTTTAGTTTGATGACTAATTAGTTGAAGAATTAGGAAAGCAAAAAAAAAAAATTTAATACTAGTTGCATATTATCATCACAAGTGAAACTTGACCAAATTGTGAAATGAAAAAGACCTGGAAAGGGATTCGGTGATGAAAGACTCGGCCATTCTGAGTGGAGTGACGAGTTGAACTAAGGTCGTGCTTTGTTTACAGAAACTAGTTAATGATATGAAGCGCAAGAAAGGACAATGAATTGTGATGCACAAGAGAGGAAGAGCAGGTTATGGTACAGTATGATTTCCTTGTTGTTTCGCTTTTTTGTATTTTTAATAACATACAGCTCACTGCAGTGTATTCTATATTTTTTCGGTTGACCATATATTTTAGTATAGAAGACTTGTGGCTATATATAACAACTCCTTTATTAAATGAAAAAAGAAATACATGTTAAAAGACTATAACAAATGTTTCACTGAGGTCAAGTATGGTAGTTGGAAAATTATTATTATTTCTGGGAATGGAAAATTATTATTATTTCTGGGAATCAATATGTGTCGTGGGTAGTCCTTGTCCGCCTCATTTTATTCATTGTTGGTCTAATAGTCTTTTCAAGGCACACCCGAAGGAATTATGCTATGGTCTCGAGAAATTTTATTAAGAGAACTTAGCTTCGTATAGTAAGATCCAACATTATTCTGAATTTTTTGTTGTAATTTGTGGTGATCGTTTCCTTTTATACTACTTACTTGATTATTTCTTATGCTAACGATGTAACACTCCATACATATAGATCTAGAATAATATGCAGCAACATTATAATATGGTACATGAAAACATCCAAAAGCGGAAAAATGACATAATAGATCGTATACAGTACAACTCTAAGCTCATAATATATACAAAATAGATGTCTTCAAGCAATGCACAACAATAAAATAAGATTTGATATGGTCTTCCTTCCATTTTTCCGTCAACAGTATGCATCACAATTGAGAATCCCTTGACTACCTAATATAAAAGAATCAATCACACAACAAAAAAAAAACAAGTACGCAGACTCGTGCCCGCGTACGAGGAATCCAGAAGTAGTATCTGCCTATCAACCTAGGTTGCACAATCACATCCTTAGTGAGACGCGAGTGCCTAGCGCCAACAGACTTGCACAAAACTACTACACGATGAGTCAGATGAAGTGATTGACACCTACTTGGCTACACAATCTCATCCGTGACGAGTTAACGAAGTGACTTCCTATGTGGCATCACGACCCCGTCAATCATCTTTACGTAGGTGGGTATCTCAAGTGCGAAAACGCCTACATGACTGCACAAGCCCATTGAGCGAAAGCCTAGTGATATTACCTATGTGGCATCATTATAGGTGAGTTGGAAGTGATGTGGCCTACATGGCATCATAACCCACCATCCTAAGCACGCTGATGTGTTAACGTCAAGTGGTAAATTCCCTTGAAGACCCTCACAAACACATCGCAATGGTAGCTCGGGTGTGTACAACATACCGATAATGCCGATGTGTTAACGTCAAGTGGAAAACGCCCTTTAAGACCCTCACAAGAAAATCACAACGGTAGTCTAGCAGAAACTAAGTCCATTAATACTAGTGCCTTACCACCTAGTAGCTTAGGTCTACTTCGATTCAAGCATACATCACAATCCACATCCGAGCGTTCAATCGAAACAAACGGGAATCAAGCAAATCAATATCACATCACATCATGTATCAATATAATGCATCATACTAAGCACACATACAAGTGAGGCATAACAGTGATCACATTATAGCATTTATCAACTCACAATACATCACATTAGTTGTATTAGACAAATGAGGCATTTGGTTTGCATCACGGAAAAGGAGTTGCACTTAAGAGAATGAATTAGAAAATTCTGGTTAGGGGAGTTCGTTAAGCGAGATATAGAGAAGTCTCAATGAACTCAAATAGAAGCAAACCCAGTTCTAGAACTGGGAAGTTTGCTAAGCGAAATAATTTTGCTAAGAAAAAGTCATGAAACTCAAAAAAACATGAACTTTCAAATATACACGATAACTAACTAAACCACAGCCATGCATCCATTTTTTTTTGATATTTTTTAACATGCTTTTAGGATACAAGTTAGCATTACTTTTAAATTATTTTCCATTTAATTAAATTTTATTTAATTAAATAATTAAAGAATTTAAGTATCTATACTTTTATAAGATAGATATTAAATTTTGATATAACATATTTTTTTCTAATTTTACTCTTCAATAAAAAAAATTCAATTTTGTCCTTTCTTAACAATCAAATAAGGATGTGTTTGTTTCAAGTTATGAAATAACATTCCTTTGGAATCATATTCTAAGGATTCTTATTCATTCTTATTCCTATGAATAATATTCCTATTCATGTGTTTGGCTAAAAACAAAAATTTTGGGAAACATTTACATATTTTATTTTAAAATTATAAAAAATAAAAATAAATATCAATGTGAATACTAGTGGGAAGTTGTAGTTAGTTAACTTTATTCCCATGAGAATGTTGGATTCCCACCCTTTATACATAGGAATAAGGGTCTGTTTGGTAAAAATAGCGGTTGACTGATAAGTTAGTTGATAGCTTATAGTTTATAAGTGATGGCTGATGACTGATAGCTTATAGCTTATGGCTGATGGTTGAGACTGAAAACTGATAAACTAATTGAAGTGTTTGGTAAAATTAGCGGTTCAAGTAACTTATGAATGTAAAATGACATAAAAGATATTTAATACGTAATTATTTAATTTGAAATTAAAATAAATTATAAAGGATAAAAATGAGTTTATGCTAAAATAATAAGGATAAAAAAAAGAAGAAAAAATGATAAGCTATAAGGTAAAATGATATTTGAAATAGCGTCTGGAAAATAAGCTATAAGTTTGTTAAATATGCTTGGATCTCAACCCCAAAAGCTAGCTCAAGAGGTGAGGTTGCTCTCACATATTTATACACCCAACAGTTCGGGAACTTTAGCAATGTGGCACTTCAAACAAACTCTAACAAACACAAATACCAACTTCAACACCCACCCTCACGCCTAGCATGTAGGCCTGGGTCAAATGCCCACATTGCTATTCTTAACCCGGCTTTGATACCATGTTAAATATGTTTGGATCTCAACCCCAAAAGCTAGCTCAAGAGGTGAGGTTGTCCTCACATATTTATACACCCAACAGTCCGGAAACCTTAACAATGTGGGACTTCAAACAAACTCTAACAAACACAAATACCAACTTCAACAAAGTTAGTGATGAAAAGACTGTTATCAAACAAGTTTAAATTATCATATGAACTTATAAACTATAAGTTATAAGACATAAGTTCAAGATTATATTTTATCAAAAAGAGCATAAGTATGATAAAAGTCATGTATAAAATAATTTCTAAAAATAAAAGGTACCTGAAAATAATTTTAAAAAACTTAAAACAAACATAAAATTATTGTATTTCCTATGTCATATTCGTAAGAATATATATATATATATATATATATATATATATATATATATATATATATATATATATATATATATATATATATATATATATATGTATATATATATATAGGGGATGTATCAAGTAGGAGGAATTTTTAAATAAGAGATAAGAGGATGCAATCCTAATCATTGAATTAATCAAGAGAGAGAAATTAAATTATTTATTAAAATATTAATATAATTATTATTTATCTCTCTTGATTAATTCAATGGTTAGCATTGAATCCTCTTATCTCTTATTTAAAAACTCTCCTACTTGATATATTCCATATATATATTCTATCCACAAAACAAACACGTCATAACTTAATTTTTAAATAATTGAGTTTTTCTTCCAACAACTATTCTGTTTATTGATAAAAATAAAAAGACAGCTACATGTCCATCTCGAAGCTAGTTCTTTAAATAATGACAATAGTTTTACTTTTAAGCATAAAGATACAAAATGCAAACAATTTCACATGATGCAGGTGAATATATAATTAATTATTGACACCTTCTAGATATTAGTAATATTTTTGTCTCTTCCTTCTTGTTGTTACTAATCTCACCCTCCAAGTGTTTGGAGTGCAGAAGTCAACATGAGCTCAGATGACTAATATCAGCCCACAATTTCACAACCCATTTGTCATCACCATATAAGTGAAAAACAGTGACAGATGCATTGCGTATATTCCCTACATACTTTCCATCTGCACATGCCCATTTGTAAAGTACTTCAATCGATGCTCCATGAGAAACCACAACAACACGCTCTCCTTTATGTTTTCTGCCAATTCTCAGCAACGCAGATTTGCAACGTTCATACACTTGTTCAAGACTTTCTCCACCACCCTACACATAATTATACTATGCATCAATCATCAAAATTTTCAAACAATGTGAAACTTTTTGTTTTAGCTAACTACTTACTGGTATTTCTTGATTTTCATTCCTAGATTTCACAATATTGTAACTTATGGGATTAGATTTTTCTGATTCAGTGAAAACAAGTCCTTGCAGATTGCCCATGTGTCTTTCTCGCAGGTCCAAATCCTTCACAACCTAAAGGAAATTCAATCAAAATTATACACTATTATTGAAACCAAATATTATTCTAGCCATATGACATAAACTTTAATGAGTAACAAAGATGCGTGAATAAGTGGGATGTTGTGGATTCAAACTCGCATCTTTGCACTACGATGTCCTGTACACTTACCAATCGAGTGACAATTTTTATGCAGTTCTTTTAATGAAAGAAACTACACCATTACATATTTTGAATTCATGAAAATAAACATGAAGATGAAAGATTCAATTTTTTTTGTTCAAACCTCTAGACCTCCACATCTGGATGCAATTGTTTGTGCTGTTTCTAAAGCTCTTTTCAAATCAGATGAATACACGGCTGAGATCTTCGGTTCCCTCGATAGTCTATCAGCAACCTTCATGGTAAAATTTAAAACAATATCATTATAGTAAAAAGTTTTACTCGTTGGTTCATAACAATCATCGATAAATATAAATTTTAACTTTATAAAAATTAAAATCAAACCTAATTTGGTTTTAATTATAGCTAGACGGAAGTACTTACAGCAGCTGCTTGCTGTTTTCCCACTTCATTCAATTCAATATCCAATTGTCCCTGTTAATTTATATTATACAAAAATGGAATAACTTAATCTAGAAGAAAACTTTAAAAACAAATAATAAAATATATTTACATAAGAAACAAATACATAGATAACCTATTTCATATTAATTGGTTTATATTATGAAGCAGATTTTCAAAAATAAAATAAAAAATGTACCTGGCATTTTCCTTCAAGATTCCAAACTGTTTGACCATGACGCACCACAACAATCTCAGCAAAATCTGTATCGGAATAGCTATAACCAACATCATCTTTCAATTAGTTTCATGACTAAGAAATTTAATTTGCAAAACATATAGTGATGATGATATATGAAGAACACAAAGGGAAGAAGAAACCTCGAAAGAGAATCGGTGATGGATGAGTCAGCCATATTTTGAGTGAGTTATTGGAATGACGAGTTGAACTAAGATGCTAAAGAAAATTATGTTGGAGAAGCCTAAGAGGAAGAAAAACCAGTATATATATGTAAGTTGTGAATTTTAATATTATTGTTGTTGTTTCATCTTCATTTCCTAGTTGCTTCTCTTTCTTTCATTTTTAACAACAATGGAACAATCATTACTATAATCTATATTTTTTGGGTTGACATTATTTTATAATTTCTTAGGAAACTTCAATTATATACCAAAGTCCAATAAAATAATAAGTAATTATGTAGGTCAATATTAAATGGTTGTTAAAATTTAGAAAGTGGGATAGATGTTATATATTTCTTGGCAAATCATAGTTGTTAAGAATTTAAATAATAAAATATTAAATGAGATGTAAATTTTCTTCTTCTGCTCAAATAATTTAATTGTTGATTTTTTAATTGTTTTTTCCTTTCTTATTTTTTATTTATTAATTAGCAAGCTGTCAAGCTCTACCATATTAATTGCCGATAATGAGTTTTTGAGTTTGTTTCGCGGTAAGTTTGAAGTTTGTTTCGTGGTTGGAGCAAGAGATAAATGATGAAATCACAAGGAAAGAAAAATGTAATGAAGAGAAATTTCTCATTGACGTAAGATGAATTTTACACATTACTTGATTACATTAGAGAAAATTCTCATGAATTTTACACATTATTTGATTGCGTTGCTTATTGATAAAAAAAATCTTAATCCTCTAATGGTGATGAGGATGACAATGATGAATTTCTTTACGATGAAAGTTATTTGTTTAATTTAGATGTGGAGAGTACATCTATCAACACTATGGCGATCAAATCAGTAGAAGTCATTAGTACGAGATTTAGGATGTTAAAATAGTGTAATTTTGCCCTTTTGATCATATGTTAGACTATATAGTGACATTTTAAAGTCTAGAGATCATAGAATCTTTTGTGGAGACAATTGTCTCAGGAGACGCGTGTCATATAATCTCATTGATTTTATTATCTGGTGGCCTCTAGATATCGACCAACTCTAATTTATTGTACTTCTAAAGAGTGGTCGTCTCCTATTTTAGAAGCCCCAAAATACCTTTCTGACAATTGTCTCAAGGGAAACATGTTAGAGGATTTGTTATCATGGTTTCTAAGGCCATCTCCAACGGCTTTTTTGTTGGGTGTCGTACGCCAGGTATCTAAAACATTGAAAATTAAATTCTAACACGTAAGCGGGCCGTGCAAGTGCAAAGCATATTAAAATAATAATAAATTTTGTAGCTGTTACTCAATGTTCCAATGAAATTTAATATATAAAGTAAAATTGTGAGACCAATATGAGTTCTTTAGAATTGTACCATTGGAGTGGAAATTGAATGAATTATTTTAAGATGATGTGGCTTAATAGGTCCCACAAAAAATCTAAAAATGGGTTGCACCATTGAAGATGCTCAAAGAGTCAATTTGTAGTGTAACCATCTTTTGGTCTATTTTGCTTTAAAGACTTGAGTGACTTAGTTTCTTAAAGATTGGGCTTGGTTTTGTTTAAAACATGTGTTATCTTACTTATACTATATGAAATAGGCATTTCTTTCTCCACCTTTATACTTTTTTAGGAATCTCGGGCGTAATTTCTTTTTTATCCTCAAAATTCAAAGATGCATCTTCGAACGTACTATATTTTGTATTTTTTAGAGGTGTTTTCGAATATGCATCTCCGAATTTACCAAATTCACTTTTTTTTCAAAAAATTGTGTTTTCGAACATGCATTTTCAAAATATTCCAATATTTTATCTTATGATTTTTGAAGATGTATTTATGAAATAACTCAATATTTATTTAAAAATTATTACATTAAAAACATTATATAAATAAATAAATTATTAATTAATGGAATAAATACAAACCGCAACTAAAAAATGGTTGAATCAGAATGCATTAATTGTAAAAAAATTATTTGATTTAATTGATAATTTCGGAATAGAAAATTTGATTTAATAGATAATTCTATTCGTTGCAATTTTTGAATTCTTTCATTGTGATTAAAAAAATTATTAGATTATTTTAATATATTTTTATTATCAGTAGCAAAATAGTGTGGAAATTGTGGAGTTATTTTTGTACGACTCTGTTTTGGGAGGCGAGATGGTGTGATGAAGTTTCTTTGAAAGATAAATATTTGGAGTTATTTTTGATTTCTTGTTTGAAAAAGGTGTCGGTGGCGGATATATATGGATGGATGGGGAAATGGTATTTGGAAGTGGGGAAATTGTGGTATTAATTCTCTTCTTATAACCGACTCTTTCCTTAGATCGGTTTTTGTATCTTTCCATAATTTCGTTGATGGGTGCAGGATGGATTTAGAGTTGAAGGATGGCATTTTTTGGGATCAAACGACGGATGAATCCTTTTCGGTTGCTTCTTGTTATAGCAATTATGCGAGTAGAAATATTCTGTATGGTCCGCCAAATAAAAATGATATTGCTTTAGCCTTGATTTGGAAGATGGATGTACCTTTCAAATTAAAGCTTTTGGTTGGAGGCTTTTTGTGAATAGGCTAGGCTACCAACGAAGGATTTATTGGTAAATAGGAAAATTGCTTTGTCTTTGAAAAATACTAAATGTGTTTTTTGTGGTATTGATCCGGAAAGTAGAGATCATTCTTTCTTCGGGTGTAACTCGGTGGAGTTGGTGGGGAGGGAGGTGGCGGTTTATCAAGTTTCATGATTTGCTCCCATTTTTGTAAAAAAAAAAAAAAAAAAAGTGAAAGAAGGAAAAATATGAGTGATTTGGTTAGCTAATATTTTGTTCCTTTGATTAACTAGGAATGGTATATGCTTTAGAGATGAAGGTTGGAATGTGAATAATACGGTATGGGGTATAAAATCTTTGGTTTAGAAATGGAGTTTTATAGGAGAAATTACTCATTCCATTTGTAGTTTTTACGAATTTAACAAAGATCCTTTGTTATACCTTTCGTAATTCTAATTGATTTGTAATTTCTCTTTTTGACGGAATTTTCTCGTTCTTGTGTAAACAGGTTTTGAGAACCCTTAGTTCTCTACTATAATATATCCTTACTTACACAAAAAAAAAAATCAGTAGCAAAATAGATTAAACTTAAAAACATATTTAATTTTCTATTCATTGCAATTTTTGAATTCTTTCATTTTAAAGAAAATTTGAATTATAAAGAAAAATCTTAATCAAGCTTGAGAACTATCACCTGAACCCGTTTGTTTTACATTTTCTTTTTAAATAATTTTGTTGTGTTATACGTTTTCATGTAAAAAAATTCTAAAGAAATTTTTTTTGTAAATGTTTCAAATGTAATTTTGATTTAAACAATTATTTTTAAAATATTATTTTAAGTATTTTATCATTTTATCAAAAAAAATTTGAAAATCAAAATTTCAAAGTAACACTTATTTCTGAAGCTATTCAAATAGTTTTTCATAAAAATCATTTATAAAATACAATTTTTTTTTTAAAATCACAATTTCGACTATATTTTAATCTTTAATGGTATGTTTATGTTATAGAATAGAAAAATTATTCTTTCAAAATAGAAAATATAAATATAAAAAAAATTATAATATTTTGAAAAACATTTTTATATAAATCATTTTTTGAAAATAGAAAAAAAAAATCTATTCTTTTATAATTAAAACAAACAAAAGCACTTTATCTTTCTCTTTTCTCCTTTTTATGCAAACTCAACTCCTTTTCTCCAAACGTCCAACTAAGACCACCTCCAGCGGTGGTTCTTCATGTGAGTTTGCTAGCATGGCAAAGATTTGAAGTCAACTTTCTCTTTGCAGCAGAGCTCCACCTGGCCATCGGTGTAGAAACATACAACGGTTCTTCAATTTTTTTTTATTTTAATATTAAAAGTAGCCGTTGTTAACGGCTAGTTGCTTTTTTTTTCTTTTTTTTTTAGTTATTTTTTAGTTATAAATATAGTTTTGTGAAAAAAATTAACCAACACAAATTTTACCAACACTTTTATTTTCTCTTCAATTTCAATTTTCTCTCTCACAATTTCATCATTTTAATTCAAATTTTCATTTTTTTTACTTCAAATTACAATTGTTTAGGTCAAATGGATCCTAATCATTTTCATTATCAACAAGCTATGTTCAATTTCATGCAAAATCATCAAAATCCTAATCCTTAAAATTCTCAAATTCCACCGATGCCACCATTTTCTACTCAAGTTCCACCATTTTCTACTCAAGTTCCACCATTTTCTACTCAAGTTGGTACTGAAAATGAAGAAAGGGTTGTTGTTAAAAAAAAATCTCGAGAGCAATTTACAAGGGATGAGGATATACTACTTATCCAATCATGGCTCAATGTTTCAAAGGATCCAATTGTGGGAGTTGATCAAAAGGCTGAGAGTTTTTGGGTAAGAGTCACTGCCAATTATAACCAGTATCGTGGGCAATCGCGGGAAAAGTTAAAGGGACAATTAAAATGTCGATGGCATCGAATAAATGGCTTGGTTCAAAAATTTGTTGGGTGTTACAAACAAGCTGTTAATGGAAAGGAAAGTGGGACATCGGAGAACGATGTCATGGCCGCTGCAAATGCATTTTTTGCTCAGGATCAAGGTACAACATTCAACCTTGAGTACGCATGGAGATTGTTAAAAGATGAACCTAAATGGATGGGAGAATCGATTGAAAGTTCTTCAAAAATAACAAAGACTTATGCTAGTGAGGCATCATTGGAGAACCCAAATACACCTTCGAGTTATGAGTTTAACTCATCATCACCAATGGAGCGTCCAATGGGACAAAAAGCAGCAAAAAGGAAGGGTAAGGCAAAGGAAATTCCAAATGAAACGCAAGATGCAAGGAATAAAAGAGCAATGTTAATGGAAAGACTAGCGCAAAGTAAGGAGGACGAGATAGAATTAAAGGTAGTGCAACTAATGATGAAAGACACTTCTACTATGAGCGATAGTCAACGAGATATTCATGAAAAATATTGTAATAAGATGAAAAAAAATATGGAATGTAGTTAGTATCTACACCTATGTAACATGGTAATTAGTACCACTTTAATTTATCAACACTTATGTAACATGGTCATTAGTACCACTTTAATTTATCAACACCTATGTAACATGGTCATTAGTACCACTTTAAATTATAATAAATATTATGTTATTCAAACAAGCCGTTATTCAAACTAGCAGTTATTCAAACTAGCCGTTATTCAAACTAGCCGTTATTCAAACTAACTGTTATTCAAACTAGCCGTTATTCAAACTAGCCGTTATTCAAACTATTATATATACTACCACTTATGTCATTATTTTCTCATTCTTATCTTATTCTTCTCTCATTATTTACTAAAATGGATTCAGACGATTTAGATAATTACGATCAAGAATTTTGGGAGTTGGTTGAAGAAGAATTTATGGACGACAGTGATGAAGAACAAGAGCTTCAGAATGAACTTCAATCTGGAAGTTCCTTTAGGCCAAAGAAAAGAACAACGATAGATCGAGGTCGTGAAGAAGGGCATAATCGATTGTTCAATGACTACTTCTCGGAAAATCCAGTATACACAGATGTTCAATTCCGAAGAAGGTTCAGAATGCATAGGCATGTATTTCTTCGAATTGTAGATGCCCTTGGAAATCATGATGAATATTTCCAAATGAGGGTCGATGCAACTGGTAAAATGGGTCTTTCACCATTGCAGAAATGTACATCTGCTATTCGTATGTTGGCGTATGGGTCTGCTGCTGACATTGTAGACGAGTATGTTCGAATCGGTGAAAGCACTTCAATTGAGTGCTTACAAAGATTCGTTCAGGGCGTGAATGCTGTATTTGGGGCTGAGTATTTGAGAAAGCCTAACAACACTGATGTTGAACATATTTTACAAATGGGAGAGTCACGTGGCTTTCCAGGTATGTTGGGTTCTATTGATTGTATGCATTGGGAATGGAAAAATTGTCCTGTTGCATGGAAAGGACAGTTTTGTCGAGGTGATCATGGTAAGCCCACAATCATGCTTGAAGCAGTGGCATCACAAGACTTATGGATTTGGCATGCTTTTTTTGGTATTGCAGGTTCAAACAATGATATTAATGTGTTAAACCAATCTAATGTGTTTAACGATATTTTGGAAGGACATGCTCCCAATGTGCAATATACGTGGGACACCATATAATATGGGGTATTATTTAGCAGATGGTATATATCCTGAGTGGGCTACATTTGTCAAAACCATTTCAATGCCACAGGGAGAAAAGAAAAAGTTATTTGCTCAACATCAAGAATCAGCTAGAAAAGATGTGGAGCGGGCATTTGGAGTGCTTCAATCTCGATTTGCAATTATACGTGGCCCAGCACGTGCTTGGCACATGGACACCCTCAAGCATACCATATATGCATGCATCATATTGCACAACATGATTGTTGAAGACGAACGACATACATATGGAGGTAATTTTGATTACTCTTATGATAATGTGGATGACAACAACTCAACAACCGAAACATTTAGCGGTCCTCATCCGAATCTTGCAACAAGACTACAAAGAAGAGCAAGTATTCGAGAAAAACAAGTTCATCGTCAACTTTAAAGAAATTTAGTCGAGTATATTTGGGAACGTTTTGGACATGTAGATGATGAAGTTTAAGTTTAATTTATTATGTGATGTTATTTATTATTGTTTTTAATTATATGTCATGTATTTGAGATTAATATTAATTATCATTTTAAATTATAAGTTCAATTTGAATTTTATTTATTTTATATCAATTTTAATTTAAATAATTTAAATTATTATTTTAATTACTATAAAATTTAATATGAATAAAATATTAATAAATAAAGTAAAATTGTGGGACCCAATATGAATTCTTCAGAGTTGCATCATTGGAGAGAAAAATTAGTTGAGTTGCTTCAAGCTGACGTGGCTTAATAGGTCCCACAAGGAACCCAAAAATAGGTTTACGGTTGGAGATGCTCTAAGCATTTTCGTTTTATCTGCATTTTTTTACAAAACGGATAAAGATTCACACTCTTTAATGCACATGTTTATCCTATCCTTTTCTTTTTTTTTTCAAACTTTTGTAGAAGCGAATATTAATTTAGATTTTAGAATTTTTAAACTTAAAAATTACAATATCCACAGACCAACTCTTACAATTACAATGTCTGCACACCAACTCTGCTCTCACTTTCTCACTTTTTTACAAAACAAAATAAGATTTTAAATCTGTATTCTCAATTATGTCAGCCTCACCTCATTCTTTTTTTTTATTTTACAAATTTTTATAAGGGTTTAATAGATATGCACTGTCAGTGTAAAATTCTTTACACAGTCAAAACATCACAATCATTCACATATATTATTTTATAAATAATTAAAATAAAAGTCAAAATTTAATAAATATTTAACGGCTACAATTTACTGAAAGTGTAAAACTATTTTACACTTAATGTATTTTCATTAAATTTTTTTATAATATAGATTTAAACATAGCACATATACCCGTTTGCCACACCTTTGCCACACCCAACTCGCGATCATCCTTGTATAAATTCAGATGAGTATTCCTCGTGTTTACGTAACATACTTACTTTAAGTAATGTAACCTGGCTCATCCGGATTATGGAAAGCATATTGACCAAAAAACAGCTAAGATAAGTAAACTCGCCCACGAGTCTGAGTCGCATAGTACATGCCATGACCAAGTATTTACATATATAAAAGACAAAGGAAAGCGGTGGAAACTATTGCATCATAGGAATCTCAAATATTTAACTTAAAATGACCATTATCCTTTGGAAATCTCTAACTAAAATGCTACTTGTCACCGCTTTATATTGAACTACTCACAGCAGCATTACAAAAGAAACAATACACAATCATAGGTACCAACTTAAATGCACACAATGCATTATTAGATTTGAACAAAATGCAGTCAACACAAGGAAGTTTGGAGAAATTCGTCTACAATGGAGAGGTTGACGAGAAGAATAGAATTATACTAGAGGCAGCAAAAGCAGAACGCGATGAGACAAAGAAAGAGCTTGATAGAGCTAAAGAGAAAGCCGTGCAATCCTGGCTTGACTCCGAGCCACTCATAGATGAACTCGAAAAGCAGAAACTCAATCTAGCTAATGCTCAACAAAATTCAAAAACACCAAAAACTGCCATCTTGGAGTTGGAATCTCAACTAGAGATTACCCAAATGAGCATCAAATCCAAAAGGGAGAACCATCTCAAGACAGAAAAGAGGATATATGAAATCAATCATGTGTTGGATCAAGCACGCAGTGAAATTGAAAGGCTCAAGCTCAACATAAAGAAAGAAAGGCAGACAAGGGCAAAACTGAAGCAAACCCTGCATCTAAGGAGGCGGACAGTTCAAACCTTGCAGCTCACGCTTCAAGCTGCACTACTTGAGTCAGATGCAGTGGAAGTGTCCAAAGCTGAAGCTTTTCAACAGATCAGTCATTCAGAAAATCACAAATCTGTTGTCCAGCTTAATCACAAAGACTACTATGCCCTGAGAAGAAGGGCTGAAGAAAGAATATCACAGGCAAACTGGCGTGTCTCTATTTCAGCGGAACAAAAGCTTGCAGCAGAGGCCACCCATGAATTAGCATTATCCAAATTGAACCACTTTTATTCCAGTAGAACATTGAGTAGGAAGAGAAGAAATATAACAGGCCAATTGCACAAGGATATGGATGCAAAAATACAAGATGCAAATGTTCAAAAGGAAACAACTAACGTAAACAGTGCTTTACCCAACAAATCACACGCTAGATCATTAGTCAAGTCTGAAGGGGGGGAATCACAACACTCAAGAAGAACACCAAGTAACATAAAAACAACAAAGAAGTCATCCATTTTGCACAAAATGAGAAAATGTCTTCAACAGATGATGGGGAAAACGAGTGTATGACTTAACATATTAGATAAATCTACAACACAATAATCATGTTAGAGAAAATGACTTGTTTAATTTTATTTTACTTTTGTATTTAATAATATTGATAACAGTTAAATCCATATCAATAGAAGTTGGTTTTAGTTTTACTGATTTGTACAAGCCTAATACCATTGACTTTATTTTAAAAAAAAATTGCAAGTACTGAACCAAATACCATTGAAGGAAACACATAACATCAGGATAAAAAAGTTAACAATTCTCATTCTGTTGTCTTAATCTGTCTATCTCTGTTAGAAAATCACTGGTTGATGCTCAAAGAGTTTGACAAAAAGATGATAAGAATATCTCTCTATCACAAATTCAGTCTAGAAGGCATAAATTAAAAAACATACACTATATCTGATATTTTTAGACTATCACTAAAGGAAAATCAGAAATTGTTGACTATGTATGTAATCAGAAATGCTCCCCACAAAAATCTGATTTTTTTCAGACCATAGAGCCACAACCATCATAACCGCGTGATCGCTATTTGAACATCTTAGAATAAGCTTTTTTCTCTTGATCACGCCTATCAGCAACCTGTAATCAAAAGCAGTAAACAGAATAAACCCACTTCACTTCAATGAACTAAACAGCATTTGAAATGGTAAAGGAATAAAAAAAAAGGTGAACTATTGACCTTCTTCCTGACAATTGCATACTCTTTTTTTATGCCTCCTGAAGAACAGAGCAAGGTATGTGTTAATTTACCAGAAATATCAAGTTAACTACAAAAATCCAATAAAACATAAATATATACTCACGCCTGTTTCATATGCAAAGAAAATTTGTGTTTTAAAAGCAACTAATGGCACTTTACACTTTGAGGTATCAATATCATACTTAAAGATTTCGTGTTGAAGGGTTGTAGAAAGCATGTGATAAAAAAGGATAGGCGATTAAAGACAAAATAACAAAAGAGAGAAGACCCTTTCTTAGCCAGAATAAACACAACACTTTTTTTTTGTTTCAGCTTTGTCTTTTCATGAATAGGCCACTATAACCCTGGTAAGTCAAACATATATTTCTATATGAAAAAATATCCACAGTTTCATAAAGAACTCGGGTAATTCACTATTCAACAACAGCCTCCCACAAGATCCCAGAGTTATAAGAAAGTGATCGTCTTTAAGAAAGGAAATTTCTGAAAAGCAACTATGAACATAGGCAAGGAATGAAATAAAAATAAGTCAAGAATCTAAATAGTCGCCAACCATCATTTGGCTCCAACTCTAATGCTTTTTTGAAGCTTTCAAGAGCGGCATCTAGGTCATTGAGTATCATATACACCTGAAATTAAGCAGACCAAAACACAACAAATTATTATTACTTTATATTAATACATATGTTTCAGCTTACAAAGTGCAGGAAGTTATCTTTTGCATAGTCTCTGAGTTCTATAAAAAAAAAGGGGGGAATGGCATATAATTTATAAATTTTTAAAATAACCTTTAAAATACTTCTCTTGTGCATTTTCAGAGTTCCCATAAATTTGATGGTTTAGGAGGAAAAATAAAGTATTTTACTAGTTTACCCTATTTCAAGTTGCAAATTACAATTTCGTACTTTAGAATGAAAAGGTGTAAGTTTTTTTATTAACAATCAAAATTAAACTAACTCTAAATTTCCTTTCCTTTGGTCCTTTGTCAATTCGTAACATGCTAACAAGAATAGGGTTTTACCCTTCTTTTCCATACCCTCTCCTGCCCTGATCCCTTCCAGTTACGTTCCCTCCAAATTCCCAAATAATCATAAAGGTATTCCACAATTTACATAAGCATACAGCATGAGGAAGTAAATACAGGTATCAATATGATACCTACTGGCATAGGATATGACAAATAAAAATAATCATAAAACAAAACAGAATTATAAGAAGTGGGAAGCACTGCCTCAAATTCAAAAGCACATTGACAGAATGAAAAGGCAGGCAGATAGATGACATGCTTTACTACCCATTATCAATCACATTCATCATTAATTATACTATCTTTATTGAAAGATGCCAACCTGGCCTTTGCGAAACAGAGCTTTCGCATTATCTCCATCATGCATTGCAAAGTCTGAATCAAGTAAAGCTCCATTAAGGTCACCTAACTTTAGTTTACAGGCCTGAAAATTCAAATCAAATTTAAGAGAACTGATTGAAGAAAATAAAATCATTATAGAATGTGACAAATTATAACAAGCAATAAAAACAAAAAAGCTTCTATGTTGAAGCTATCAGACCTTGTCAGAGGAGGGCAGTGACTAATATTCTGTATCATGATTGTATACATTATTGGGTAGAGCAAACAGGTCACATAGATAAAATAATCACTGGAGAAAACAATTATAGAACAAGAGCGCAGGAACGCCAACTAAATTCACAAAAACATGGGCCAATCACAAATGTGCACTCTGGGCATAATTTAGATTTAAAAAAAAAAAAAAACAGGTAATCATTGTTCAATTTCAAAAACAGGGATTTTCAGGCAGCTAAGCATTCTAAATGCTGATAGCTGGATGCTCAATTTAGCAATTAATTATTGAAAATAGGCTGGTTACCGATTCTTCAAAAGTAAAATTTTGTGAGAGTTTTAAACATAATAAAAGCACTCTTACTTTCCTAGGCCTATATCAAAACAAGTCAAGCTAGTAGCAAAGTTAATCTGTGACAACAAACAATGATGCTTAGTCTCAACTCTCTAATCGTAATAGTTAAAAGGACAAGTGAGCTCTAGTCCTAGTCACATAAAAAGTTGACGACGTGATACTTACTGAACTGTTGGTAAAGATTTGAGATTTTGTCTTCCTTAAAGCAGTGCTCTTATCTGCAAAGTCAGGAAATAAACCCAGAATTGAGATACTAAAGAAGCAAAGCAGTAACTAACCACAGCAACGACCAAAAACTGAACAGCAAAGATTACGAGCAACAAACTAATTAGAACCAACCTTCGTCTACACCATCCTTCTCCCAACACATGTCCAAATAGCGCAAAGCTTTGCGATACTTTTTGATAGCCATCTTATAATCTTGCTTCTGTTTCACAGAACACCACAAATTAGGATACCACAAAGTTAATCATCAGATCAGAAGAATGGCCAAAACTAACCACTAAACTCCTAAATAAAAGTAAAACATTTAGCTTTCAGGATCAAATCATGAATCAGATAACCTATTTTCTGATCGTGAATCCAATCTTATTATGAATCTAAGATACATCACGATAAAAATGACATTTTTAAATAAAAATAAGTAACATATAGAATTGATAAAAGCAATTACATCATTTATATACAAACGTCAAAATAAATCAAAAACACAGGCAAAAATCAAAGACAGATACACACCAGAGATTTGAATTGATTGGGTTCAGTTATGTATCCAATCGATACATAGTATCGATACTAATAGCCATGTATGCCTAATATATAAATTACTGAAAACTATCACTGGAAAGAACAAAAGTTAAATCTTTTATTGTATTCACCTTATAATGTTCATTCCCAAAACTTTTGATAGAGTCAACAGCACTCATCC
The DNA here is from genome assembly GCF_029867415.1 of Vicia villosa. NCBI lineage: Eukaryota > Viridiplantae > Streptophyta > Magnoliopsida > Fabales > Fabaceae > Vicia > Vicia villosa. The sequence continues at coordinate 63,668,731 of NC_081180.1, forward strand.
ACCACTCAAGCTCCTCCGGTTTCGTCTCAAGATCAACCGGCCAATCAGCAAAAGTATCCCCATCTTTAAAAAAGTTAATAACCCCCTCATCCTCCCCTTCCGCAATCTCACCACAATCAACAATAACAACATCTTGCTCCGGCCGATCATTCTCACCCGTAACACCAAGCTCCACAGAACGAACCACACCAATCCCTTTCACAACCTTCCCAAAAACCACATGCTTTCCATCCAAATGAGGAGTACGAGTAGTAGTAATAAAGAACTGAGAGCCATTAGTGTTGGGACCGGTATTCGCCATGGATAAAATCCCTTTCCGCTCGTGTTTTAGGTCAAAGTTCTCATCATCGAAATACGTACCGTAGATTGATTCACCACCAGTTCCATCGCCGGCGGAAATGTCGCCGCCTTGGATCATGAAGCCTTTCACGACGCGATGAAAAGATGAACCCTTGAAATGGAGAGGAACGCCGGTGTTGGGACCGATTCCCTTTTCGCCGGTGCATAGAGCTCGGAAATTTTCGGCGGTTCTGGGAACGACGTCGTTGAAGAGCTCAATGACGATTCTACCCTCTAACTCGCCTCCGATGCTAACGTCGAAGAAGACCTTTGGGTTCGCCATTTTGAGAAGAAAGAAGAGAAAAGAACAGTGAGAGTGAAAGAGCGAAGAAGATGAAAAATGAAGAGGCGGAGGGAATTAAACTACGCTCCAAAACCCTAATCCCGCTTTTTTTGCTTTCAAAAACGTTTTATTTTTAATGTGGTGCGACGAAACGTTTGCGATTACCTGTCTTTTGGTCTGAGAAACCGAAATATAGAAACAAGAAATAATTGTTTGCACTTCTACTTGAAAAGGAAAACATAATATATAAGAAAAATTATTGTGAAATTAGATATCTGAATTTGGCACTAATATGTGTTTTTATTGAAAGGATACCGGATATCCATTATCAATAATGGATCTTAAATTTTTAATCATATGAATGTTCATAATAATTGACTTCTATTCACTAGAAAAAGTGTAAAAGAAATGTATTAAGTCTAAAATGTAGTCTATAATATGCTTATTTTTTTTAGCTTTGAGCGAATACACTTTTTTGAGCTCCTTGATCAATCAACTATCTTGTGAAATAAGCAAACACAATGTTTTTATATATTATTTGGTTAGCAAATGATGCATGAATGATTATGTATGATGATAATGATGATCACACCCTTTGAGATACAATGCAAATGAGGTTCTATGATGATCACCTTGAGCCATAGCACCATATTTTGGCCAAAAGTCAACTTTTCAGAGAGTTAGGTCAAAACCCTATTTGTGTACCAGATGAATTTGAAAATTGTTTGATCTTGATTTAAACCACACTTGGGCTTGGATATTGATGGGGGAAATCACTTGAGCATAGGAGAAGGTTTGAGAAGTGGTGTGTCATCAATTGTCTATAGCCCTGGGAGTAAAATCGATCACTTAGAGAAGATAGAAATAAGGAAAAGAAAAGAGAATGGTTGTGGCTAAGGAGGTAAATAAGCTTCTTGAATTTAGGTTCATCCAAAAGATCAAGTACACTACTTGGTGGCAAACTTGGCGATGATGAAGAAGAACTCAAGAAAATAGAGAATGTGCATAGACTTTACCAACCTCAACAAGGTGTGTACTAAGGATCCATATCCATTGTCGAGCATCAGCAAACTCATCGATGGGGCATTCAAATTCAAAATACTAAGTTACATGGATGCCTACTCGGGGTATAATCAAATTAAAATAAGCCCAATGGACGCCCTAGATACATCCTTCATTACAAACATAAACTACTACTATTATGACGTGATATTGTTCGGACGTTAAAATGTGGGAGCCACAAACCAAAGACTCATGGATACGGTATTCTCCATCCATATTGGCTAGAGCTTTGAAGTCTATATCGACGATATGGACAAATGCCAGGCGATTATTGACATGAGAAGTCATATCTTGCTTAAAGAGGTTCAACATTGATCGGGACGGTAGCAGCGCTCTTGAGGTTCCTCTCATGTGCAGGTGACAAGTCCATTCACTTATTCGCCATGCTAAAAAAGGAGAAAAGTTTCCAATGGACAGGTGACTATGAAAGGGCCTTTCAGGAGTTGAAGGTTTTCATATCATCCCTGCCTATTCTTACGCGTCCTAAGGAAGGGGCGGTCTTAATATTATATTTGTCGGTCACGGAGAAAGCTTTGAGTTCAATTTCGATCCAAGACGATGAAGAAGGTGAAAGATCAATCTATTTCATTAGCAGAGTATTAAAAGGAGCTCAGTTGCGATATCGTATATAGAACATTTAGCCTTGGTCGTCGTGATTACTTCCAGAAAGTTGGAACCATATTTCCAAGGGTTGTCGATCGAGGTTATAACTAATTATTCGATCAAGGAAGTACTAAAGAAGACATATCTGGCTAGGAGGATGGTGGACTGGTCAGTTGCGTTATTCGAGTATCACGTCAGAAGTCCTGGCAGATTTTCTAGTCAAAATCAGCATAATTGTAGAGACAAATTTATTACGCCTTTGGTTTTTATCAGTGGATGGATCCTCTAATTTGAAAGGCAGTGGTGTGGATATCGTGTTTGATATGGTTTTGGAACAGTCTTTATGTTTTAACTTCCGAGTCCCAATTATGTGCTTTTGGAACAATCTGTGTTTAAACTTCCAAGCCAACAAAAATCTGGCAGAATATGAAGCTCTCTTAGCTGGAATGAGGCATTTTTGTGAGGTAGGAGCTACCCACTTAAGAGTCATGAATGACTCTCAATTAGTGATAAACTAGGTGTGGGGGACTATCAAGCAAAGGAATCACTACTAGTTAAGTACCTACAACAAATCTGGAAGATGTCAAAAGAGTTCAAGACCTTTGAAATCATGCATGTACCCCTCGAGGGAAATGTCTGGCCATACCTGTTGTTGAAGCTTGCCAATACCAAAAGGTTGGGTTTAAACTAGACGATGATATAGGAGAACCTCGACACCCCCAATACGAAAGTTAAAGAAGTCGTGATGATTAAAAGAGGAGAAAGTTGGATGACCCTGATCATTGAATACTTAACCAAGGAACATTTTCCCGATGAAGAGGTTAAGGCTAAGAGAACACACCGGCTCGCCACCCCTTATGTCATGTTGGCAGGTAAACTATATAAGATGGGTAGAGAAAATTGATGCTACGATGTATTGTTGAAGACGAAATGACTTTGGTTTTAGTCGAGGTACACAAAGGTATTTGTGGGAGCCACGTAGGAGAAATAGCCCTTAACGAGCAAAATTTTAAGGGTCGATACTACTAGGAAAAAAAGGCTTAGGGAAATTGCAAGGTTCATTAGCCAGTATGACAAATGCCAATAACACACACCCTTCATCCATATTCTAGTCGAATTGATGCACTTGGTCATCATGCCATAACCATTTTACAAGTGAGGTGGATATAATGGGCCCATTCTTGCTAGCACCAAAGCAAACAAATTTTATATTGGTGAAAGTAGATTACTTTACTAAATGGATCGAGGCAAAAGTGATGGCGAAGATAACGATAGAGAGAGTCCGACGTTTTTATTGGAGAAACATCATATGCTACTTTGGTCTATCAAAAACAATTGTATCAAATAATGGTAAGATGGCATATAAAAACAATTGTATCAAATAATGGTAAGATGTAAATTTAAGTTTGATATTCTTTTTTATTATTTAGACATTACCACATTTATCGCATGTAAAATTAATAGTAAATTTCTTTATAATTGGTTTTTCTCCCAAACACTTAGAATACTTTTCATTAATTTATTACAGGAAAATATTAACATGTACTTACTAAATGTTAGGAACACTTAATATATAGAAAGAGGTTAAATGTATTTTATTTTCAGTGTAAACTAGTTTTACACCACCATCTAATAGAATTAATATGCAATCATGTCATATCAGTATTTTAAAATTAAAAGCGTAACATGACAGAATACATATTCGTGATTGGTGTACAGTCAGTGCATACTCTTTTTTCTTATATAAAAAATTTATACATTATTAAAAAAATTAGAAAGTGAAAAAATTTAAAAAGTTTTACAACTATATAGATTAATCGGTATTATAACTTTATACTATATGTCAAATTAGACATTAATTTATCTCCATCCTAAATTATAAATATTTTAACAATTTCATCCAAATTAAAAAATATAATTATTTTATGAGAAAAAAATGATCGGTAGGAGAGAAAATAGGTTAAGCTAGATTTTGGAAGATCTGAGTTTGGATTACGATAAATTTAAAAGGCTTGAGTCTGGCGTATGACCTATTATAGGCTCATTATTTTGGCTTAACCTGGCCTTTTTAAAAGCTGGCTTGACCTAAAAACATAATTAAAGATCTGTTTCTCATTAAAGTTTTCAATTAATTCATATTACTTAAAAAAATTATCGGTCAGCTTATATATGCATATATAGTCCGACCTATTTAGCCTTTATTCTATTCTATTCTAATATATAGGCCAACCTATTTAGCCTATATATATATATATATATATATGAGAAGGGTTATATTTACTCCAGGTGTAAGTTATTATAACTTACTCCAAATTTAGACCATTGATTCTTTTCAATCGAGTGGTTGTAATTAAATATGGAGAGAGAAAACTATTACTTATTATTTTTAACCATTAGATTGAGAAGAATCAATGGTTTAGATTTGGAGTAAATTATAATAACTTACTCCTTGAATAAATATAACCCTCCTCTATATCTATATATATATATATATATATATATATATATATATATATATATATATATATATATATATATATATATATATATATATATATATATATATATATGACTTCATAAGTTTTTTTTAATAGCTTAAGACTGCCTTATTTAATTAAATAGACTTTTTAAAAAAAAAAACATAAATTTGGCCTTTTTATTAAATTGATCTAGCGTGACCTCCAGCCTATTCTCACCCTAATAACAGGTGACTCTACACAATTACCTTTCATTAATAGTATATGAAAAATAAATAAGATATAGAGACTAATAAATAATAATAAAAAGCACCAAGTGACAAAAGTCTAGATCAATACACGACATTTCAGGGTTTGTACTTACATGAGATTTTATGTCCGGTTAACATAAAGCACCAAGTGGTATGAACTGATTCACCAATATTTTGAGAAATCGATTTTAGCCTCTAGAATCAATTTGACTTTTAAAAGTCAAACATGATCTTTATGATGGTATTGGTTTGTCATTGTTGTAAAAGTGCAACCAAACAGGCAAATGTTTTAAATTAAAAAATAAAGAATAAAGAATGAGATTTTCAATTCTTAAACGCGCTATAAATTAAAATAGATTTTTAATCAATAAATAATCCTGAGAAATATGACATTTTCTACATCATTGATCTATAGTTAAATTTTATTCATGTTTAATCCTTCAAGCATAACATGCTAAAACCATCAGAAAATAAAGATACACTACTTTCTGAATAGAGATTAAACAACAACGCGACAAACATCTCTATGCCATCAAAGATTTTGAATCAACAGATCAATCCATTATAAATCAATAGCCACCTACCTATACTCATGCACCAAAATAGTCCAATACAAAACAGTTCTAACATCTTAGGTGTTTGTGCTCGTCGTCCCTGCCAACATACCTCTTCAAATCTGAGAGTTAACCCTCCGTTTTGGAAGTCTCTGCATTTCTTTCCTCAAATGCACTTTCAACAACTGGTTCTTGGTTTCCAACACTTGTTGAAACTATTTTACAAATGGGCATGTTTTCATTCTTACTCAGAAGCTTCAAAGATGGATGAACCTCAATATCACGCATGAATATCCTATCTTCAATATCTAAATTGCTGATATCCACCTCAATTTTTGAAGGAATGTTCTCAGAAGGACAAAGATAAGTTAGACTAGGTCTGATCTTATTCAAAACACCACCTGTAATAATGACATGTAAAGTTTAGACTCTATTAGCAAGCAGTAGAACCACATTAAATTCCCACAAATAGTCTAGTAGTATTAAATTTGTATACACTCAAACAAAATCAAGTGGCTTGAATTATGAATTTTGATATTTAACAGCAGTCCTCCTAACTAAGGCATATAACAAGCACTGTCGAAATATCTTCAATATAGATAAATAGTAAAAAAAACACCTCAAAAAATATTGTAATTAATAAGGAATTTGTTGTTTAGTTACTTTTTTGCATTTTTTCCTAGTATTCTTAATTGAAATTACTTATTGTTGATTTCTTGAGTTATCAATAGCTAAAACAGAAGAGCAAGACAAAAAGAGAATGTAAAAATTTAGACAAGATACACACTACTCAAGACAATCAATCGATAATGTCTTTCAAGTCTATTCCACAACTATGACACACCAATAATCACACAGTTAGGTTTTACCAACACAGAAGAGAGGAGAATAACACAGAGATGCCATAAATGAGATAATGCCATAAATGCTGACCAGTGAGGAGGAGTATTAACAAAAAGAACGTAGGAATTTAGGGAATGGCGTCACTATGCACGGACGAGACCTGGAAGGAAAAATGGCTTGTCCAAAACTACAATGGCAAGCAGTGGATTCAATGGATTTTTAGTCCAAACAAAGGTAAGAGGTGCTCTTTATCTTCCATATAAATTTAGAGGCAATAAACGAACCCATTACAATGTCAATGAGGCAGTAACCTCAAAGGCAAATTTTGTATCTGAAAAGATGTCCACATGCGTAACATGAGGATTTCAGCATAGTAGCCATCCTGCTAAAGAGGTTTTGGGTTCATCTACCTATGCTTATCTGGGGTTGATAACTGTGAAAACTTATATAAGAAATGAATGCTAATGTGCAAGCGACTCCCAAATAGATACATTTCATACAAACTTAAACCATATATATTCAGCAAAGCGAGAATCACACTGCTCAGAAATATCCATTATAAAGCATACACATGATTAATACTATTGATAGTTTGAGAGCTTCAGAAAAGTATTTACCTTTTATCCATTAGACATTTCATTAACAAATTCAAATTCAAAGTAAAAATAGAGTTACCTTTCTGAAGACCAGGGCAAGCATCTTCACCTTTGAAAACAACCGGAACATCAACCTTCAAATTCGTGCCATCTTCAGCCCAAACAAACACCAAGTTCAAAATATTTCCACTCTCTTTGTCCTTATGAATCTACACACCAAACACACAAAATCAAAAAACCATAATTACCAAAAATTCAAACAAAATATATACAATAAACACAAAAAAAACATAAACCTTGATGGGTAACACAGTTCCGCTTTCAAGCAAATGAGTGGATCCGGATCCAGCACGAATCTGGAGCGGAAAACGGGTGGAACAGAAGAACGGATCTTCAACGGAATTGAGCACTGCCTTAATCTGCTTCTTCTCGACGGTGAGTAGATGTTTCCTTGACGTAGATCGTGAGTCGGGGGTTTTGTCAAGAAGGTTCTGGAAGAAAACGACGGCCGGTATTCGACCTTGCTTTCTGTCTCTGGCTGCGACTTTACTGCCCGTGCTTTCTCTTGGGATTGCTTGGATTGTGTGGTAATGACTACGGCGGAGTGATGATAAAGAGGACGTACGGTTTGCTTCCGCTGATCGGAGATGGCCGGCGGCGGAGCGCCACCATTGCGCCATGATTGTTTTCTCTGTTCGTCTTGTTGCAACGCGAAAATGGGGTTTTGAGATTAGAGGTTTTAGGTTCTGGACCTATTTGGGCTTTTTCGTTTCTTACTGTTGGGCCAAGCTTTAGGCTCATTTTGAAAGATTTTATCCTGAAAATTATACCCCATACCCCTACGTTTATCCGAATACCCCTACAAAAAAAAAATTCGGATAAATTTACCCCTGTATAAATAGTAGAAATTACAAAATTTTTAACTTTTTCCCTCATTCTTACCGTTCCGGTTGCTGTAGGGAAAAGAAAAAAAATTTCAGCCAAAACCGGATAACCCAGGGTCTGCATTTCCGGTTCTCAGTTCAAGCAAAAAGTAAGTTTTGCCAAAATTTTTCTCAGCCGGATAACCCAGCGTTGGGGTTTCCGGTTCATGTCGTTACCAGCCGGATAACCCAGTGATGGGGTTTCCGGTTCATGTAGTTACCAGCCGGATAACCCAGTGAAGGGGTTTCCGGTTCTTGTTTCCCTCAGCCGGATAAACCCCCCTTGGGGTTTCCGGTTCCTTTTTTTTTTCGTTTTTTTTTTTGATATTATATTTTTTTTTAATTGTTAACTTTTTTTTTAGTGGTTCGAAGAAGAGGAGGTGCGATCGACGGAATGCGTCAAAGAGGAAGACAACGTCGAAAGGCTGATGGCGAGGGACAGCAGGGAGGTGCACCTGAGGTTGGTCCGCAGCATCCGACATTTCCTGGAGGACCTAGTGATACATCTTTATTGGTTAGATATCAGAGTCATGTTGCCTATCATTTATGGTTGGGCGAGGTATGTAAATGTTTTCTTAAATGTTATTTTTTAAATTACATGTACTTATATATTAACATATATTACAAATTATTTTCAGGAGAGACGACCAAAGCCAGCCTTAAAGGTTGCTGCACATGGCAGCAAATTATCATATATATCTCATGAGCTTCATCATTATTTACAGCGTCAGCGTCATCAGGCTGTTCCTGAAGACGAACAGTTTCTAGAGATATTTAGAGCACTCAGACTTGCACAGGGCGGACCATTACCTAGGGAAGGTCCAATTACCTATGACAATGAATCTGATTGATGTCACATTTTATGTTTATATTTCTGTTTTAGTTTGAGACTTATGTATTACTATGACTTATAGTTTGAGATTGATGTCACATTTTATGTTTATATTTATGTTTTAATTTGAGACTTATGTATTATTATGACTTATAGTTTGAGATTAACTATTTATAATCCATTTGTCAACATATTAAAATCCAATATCATAAAATCATACTAAATAGTACCAATGTTTTAATATCATAAAATCAATCTAAGCTGACATATTTTGGTAGTATAGGCATTAGCCGTTGCCAATATTGTAACCGCCCGGCAAATCCTACCATCCAAGAAGTTGCATCTTTTGTGCGATATTTCGTCCAATCAGTTGTGACAGGTGGCAACGGGAATCCTTCATTCATGTTTACCTGCACACAAAATAAATATCAGAAAAACTCGAATAGGGATTGAATGTACCAAAATTGTGTTTCTAATTACCTGAACCCAATGATTTCCATTGACAAATCCGATGCAGTAAATGGATGCATTAGGTGAATGTGCACTCGTCATAGGAAAGTAACTCAAACTAAGGTGACCTAAAGAGACGAAAACAACGTTACACCGATTAGCTATTACATAGCCCAACTCAGGTAACGTCATCCATTTATTTGGTGGTTGTTGACCTAAAGTTTCTATCACCAACGATGATCTCACTGTTGGAAGGCGTTTACCAAATAAATCCTCATACAACTTACTTCTAGGACCTATAATTTCTTTATCCAAATCCCGACGAACCATTGACCATCCATTTGTGCCATAACCATGCAAAGATGCAATGGCTCTAAACCCACAATTTCCATCATCTCTTACATCAACAATGTCATCAATAAATGGTCTGATGTAATCTGGAAATTGTACAATGTATTTATCAAATTCTCTATTTTTTGAGGTTTGGGATAGTTGTGAATATAACCTCTTTGAAGATTTTTGAGAACTCGAATGTGCTTGATCAACATACTCATATCCTGAAGGATCACGATAAACATCATATCCCACAGGTCTCTTCCCTTTCTTCTTAACCCCTCCTTTGGTTTTAATTTTTTCAGGCGGTGGACACATCTTTGTTTTAGTCGGATAACCAATCTCACACACTCTGCTTTTTAATGCTCTTTTTCCTACAACATCTAATGACTTCCACCTTTTCCAAATTTCGTCGATTGCATTTGTCATGTCTATTTCTGATCCATCATCTGCATTTATATCTTGATTTCCTTCCATACTTAGTTTCCTCCAATGAATATGAATAGCCTCAATTGGTATAGCATCACCACTCAATGTATATCTCCCTAACTCACAAGCACATGGTAACCCAAATACTTTTCTATGAGTACATCCGCACTTTTGCGTATCGGTACCTACCATGTCAATCCTCAACCACTCTTCAGCAATCTGCCTCAATGCAGCTCTTGATACTGAACCACGCAAATTTGAATAAAAAGGACTAGTGTGTGCATGCTCAACTTCATAAAAACTCTTCTAAAATGAAGCTCTAATGTTGCCCACTTGTATCTTGATATTGTCATTCATAGCCTCCCAACATTTGCATAAATCACCTAAGATATTCTCTAACATTTGCTTAAGTTTCCAATGCGCAGACTTCACCCTTTAAATAAAACAAAACAACCAATTATCTGTAATATTAATATAAAGAAACAATGTCTATAAAATCACATAAACATGCCTATTTGTTGTGGTGTTTCCCAAATGTAACACTTGATTGATCCATGCTTCGACAAATCGATGTTTGTGAGGTGTCAACCATGTTTCATTCACATAATCAATAAAACCTTTGGAGTCAACACATGCATCCTCAAGTTGTTTCAACCTTTGATGATACTCCATCTCATCACTAGCCCTTGTAAGTTCAAACCACATTTTCTCCACATTTTCTCGCATATCATCCACAACATGTTCCTTACACTTTGATTTCACGTTTTTGTTGATGTGAAATCGGCAAAGCAAATTAGTTGTCTTTGGAAATACTGTTTCAATGGCTTTCATTAAAGCAAGATCTCTATCAGTCAAGATTACCTGAGGACAATCATCCTGCTTGATAAACAATTGTTTCAACTTATCCAATACCCAACAAAAAGTCTCTGTCTGCTCAGATTCCATATAGGCAAATGCAACAGCAAATGTTAATTTAGTTGATGTCATACCAACTATTTCAAACAACGGTTGTCTGTACTTGTTTGTCTTGTATGTGCAGTCCATAATCAATACAATAAGAAACATATTCAACAGCTTCACAGATTCTGGATGAGCCCAGAAAATATCTCTCATAACTTCTGACTCATCCTTTTTCCTACTCCAGTAAACATAACCCGATTCTTCAACCAACTTGAGCAATTGTTCCATTTCTGTTCTGGGACCCCTTATGTCTTTTTGTATCTTACTCTTATGTTTGTATATTTGCGTGATCCGAGTGACATTCTCCGGGTCACGCTCTTGCAATGACAATAATATGTGTCTTGGTGGAACATGGCGTTTTGTCAAATCAACAATATGTTGCTTATCATCTGTATTTAGTCGACTTACGAAAGCATGACCTTCAAATCTATCAGGTAAGCCGTGGTTGTGTACTCCGCATTTTACATCGATCTTCCATCCAGAACCATCTTTCGACGGTGTTGACCTAATTTTGAAAGGACAACCACATCTCTTACTAGCACTTTGGGTTTCGCTATCTATTTTTTTGTATTTTCCACCTCTATCACAACCAAATACTAATTTATCACTTCTTCCTCTCTTGCCTATTTTGGTATCTGAACGAGTTATTATAACTGTCACTTTATTCCTAATTCCAACCTCCTTAATCCAACTTATCGCCTCTTCTCTTGTAGCAAATTTTTGACCAGTTACAAAAACATCAGTTGTATCCACACATGTTTGAGTTACATCGCATTTCATCAAAGGAGGATCCGCACCTAAATATATAAAATTAATTTAGTTTAATATATAATTAAAAAAATTAAAAAAAAAACGGAAAAAAAATTGAAAAAAAAAAGGAACCCGAACACCCAATTCTGGGATATCCGGTTCAGTAAAATTGAAAAAAAAAAAAGGAGCCGGAACACCCACCCCTGGGTTGTCCGGTTTTGGATTTTACTCACCAGAATTCTCCATCTTTTCGTCCGTACATACAGTAAAAATGTAAAAATAAAAAATAAAAAAGAAAAGTTAAAAATTTAATAAGGACAAAATTGGGATTTTTTTAAAATTGTAGGGGTATTGGGATAAATGTAGGGGTACGGGGTATAATTTTCTTTTATCCTCCCACCCCTAAAAATGAGGGAATTTTTTAATACACCCTATAAGGGTGAAATAAATCTTTAAAAACTCGAAAATATTTTTAGGATATGCATCTCCAAACGCATCATAAATCAAATTTTAAGGTGTTTCTAAAATTTATATCCGAAAACACTCATGTTTACACGTTATTATTATTTGAATGTTGGATTTAATTATTCAGTGGTATTTTCGGATATGCGTATCCGAAAATATTGTTGCTATACCATCTTGTTGCATGATCACCCCTACCACTATTTCATTCTCTTCATTTTCCCCATAACCAAAACCTACCACAAAACTTCAATCATTCTCAATCAACTTTTCGTCACCAAACCAAGTTTCAAGTGTTTTGTCATATAATAAAGCATAGAAAGAACTTGTTTTAGATTTAAGCGGTGACAATTTATTCGGTGTATTTTTAAATGTATTGCCGCGTACAATGTAACTTATATACGATTCAATACATATATAGTATATCTATTCAACATTTTACCGCTGTTTATTTTTACCGATTTAATTTTTTTTTTCATGTTTCTATGGTACTGATTCTGCTAAAACAAAATTTATTTTTGATTCTGCATAATTCGAATATGCATATCCAAGATAACCTTCATTTTTGAAAAACTGAAATGTGGTGAGTTTGGATATGTGTCAGTGTTTATATCAAATATGTGTGTCCAAAAGCTACCATTTGGTGCCTTCGAATATGTGTCTCCGAACCTATTCAATAAAAAACTGAAATATGGTGAATTCGAATTAAGGGGAAACTATGGGAATTTCGCCAAGGGCCCCTAAGAACCCATAAGGGTGTATTAAGAAACTCCCAAATCTAATCTTACATCCAACATGAGTATTGCTATTACCATTGTGCCTTACTTAATAATTCTAAATTTTTAAAAGTACTGTAAAATACTGATTTTACTTGTTATTATCGGAGATTTTATCCTGTCACCTCCACACTTTGACTTGGCACCCCGACATTTTTCCATAATATCTATATTATCCTTGTCGAAATTTTATCAAAAAGTTCGGACAAAAAATCTGGTAGAAGAAGCAAAAAATCTGGTACAAATAAAAAAATTCAGTAGCGTATATAAAAAATCCGGTATTCTGGATATTTTAAAATTTTGACATTTCGAGTTTCATATCAGTTTTTTTAAAAGTACCCATTTGAAGGTAGAGAAAAACACAAGAAATGAGTGGTTTGAATTGGGTTTTTTTCTTAAAAACTTTTCCCTTAAAAAATTATATTCATTCAAATGATGACCAATATGGAGTGCTATGAAGATAAACATGATAGGTTCAATTTATACATATTCACCTTCAACAAGGTTACTCATGTCTACCCGCCAATGTGATTTTGCCTTAGACAAAGACTTAATCCACTATAACCAAAATGATTACAAATGCACAGGCTACCCGTTGGTGACTAACAATCAAAGCAATGATCAATTTTTCAATGATCTTCTTAATAATTCTGACCTACTCAGTTCCCTAAGAGATTTAATGATCATTGACTCCTTAAGGAATCTGACCTATCCGGTCCCATGAAGGAGATTTCTCCATAATGAAAACCTGTCAAAGTCTTCTTAAGTCTACCGACTAACACTTAGTCACTCAAGGAACATTCGAATTTCAGTTGATTAATAGTTTGTATTTACATGATTCCTTCTTACAAGCGGATTACACAAATGTTAATTATAATAGATATTAACACAAAAGTGTTAAGCAAGTTATGAACAACAACCTCATGCTTTTACATAATTCTACAAAGATGTATTTGATTAGAATTTGGGTAGCATCTTGTAGTGTTCTTCTTTTTCTTCTTTCTTTTCTTTTCTTTTTATATTCTTTATCTCTCTTTCATAGTGTTTTGCTTCAACTGGCATAACTTCCGCCACTTGAATTGAATTCTTAGATCTTCTTTTATAACCTTCAAAGGAGACGTTGTGAGGATAGAAAAGTGCTTTCTATTATCAATAGTTACTTCCCAACGGATAGTATCAAATGTAGGTCTTGGATAGTATGAAACATCATTTTCCTTTGCCTACAACTTGCTACATTATCATGAGATCATGGGAGACAACTTCTTTGAATAGTACAAACGTCTTTGTCATAGCGGAATGTCTAGCATATTGTTGTATTGTAATCTTCTTGAGAAAGTTTCTTGATCTTATCTTCAAATGATGTAATTCTGATTTGACGTAATGAGCTTTGAAGAGATCAACTTATTGTCTTTGTTCTTCTGATGAATTTTTTGATGAGTAGTTCATAAACAACTTTGTCATGATAGCATAAGAAAATCAGAGTTGTTAGAATCAGAACCTTGTCTTTCAGAAATGGTAACAACAACTTTTATGAAATACGAAGCTTGTCTTATGATTTGGAACTGAACTTTATCTGGAAGTTATATAAGATATCTAATATGAGAAATGAGAATGAGTCCAGATGATGTTTCATGCATTAGTTTCAGAGTCTTTCAGAATTGGAACATTGTCTTCAGATATACAAAGCAACAACTTATTTGAGGAACAAGTCTTTGTCTACACGTGAAAGCTTTTGTAATTCACAAGTCTTAAAATCTGAGCTTTGAGTCTTGACTTATGATCTGGATATCTAATGTCTGATATCTTGATTTCATCTTCATAGTTAAAGGCAACAACTTCTTTGACAAACAAATCTTAGCTTGAAGCAAAAGCTTATTTCTGGTGCAATCTTGTTTTTTGGTCTTGGAGAAAAAGCTCTAACATACTTCTTTTTATTAGAGACACTTGTGACTTCTGAAGCAGCAACTTATTGAGAAATACATAGGAGATCCTTTTTCCAGTGAACATTCAACATTCTTCAGAACAACCGATGTTACTTCAGAAGTGGGTGTGAATAGTCTTTGTGGTGTGCTAAGCATATTTCTGATGATTCTTCAAACAACATTCCTGAATCAATTATAACTTCTAATCTTCACACTCAAGAAACTATTAGAAACAAAATTGTTGCATAAAAAATATATGTATTGTTATCATCAAAACTTGAGGATTGGATGCAGGACCAAATCTTGTTCTAACACCATATTTATTGGACTATTTAAAAAGGTACCGGTTTTTCAAAATCATGTTATGTGTGTGATTCGAATCATGATTTGAGAAATTTCAAAATAATGTGTTGTAATTCGAATCACATTGTGACTGTGACTCGAATCAATCTTCTCATCGCAAAATCTCAAAATTTTCAAATCTTATGGCTCGAATCATGAAGGAAAAAATTGAAAAATTTTAATGCATGTAAAAATTGTTTTAATGGGATGCAAAATTTTGAATGATGATTTTAATGTAAAATGTTTTTTATGCAAATTCCAAAATAGTTTTAGTGCTAGAAATTAAATGGTGATGCATGAATGATGCACATGTAAATACTATGAGGCCGGCGGAATAAAATTAAATCGATGAATGAGACAATTAAATGATTAAAATATGAAATGAAAAAACATGTCACACACATATATTTCAAAATAAAAATACATCTATGCAAGCAAATAATCACAAACATGTATACACAAAAAGAATAAAGAAGGTCTGGAACGATCATACCAATTTAGACGATCTGGGCTTAACTCGTTGCACACGAAAACAATTAATGATCAACAACAAGAATATCATAAGCTAAAATATGACCGGTCATACACTAAAATCGGATAAAAATCCTCTTGCATGTCTGAAGATCACTATTAGACTCTCCTTCATAAGACTTCAGATGAACATGAATGAGGATTGTTCTGATTATTATTGATTGGCATTTATTGACAGTCTCAATTAATTGATTCAACTCTTTAAAGATCATTATCCCTTCAAGTAATATATTTCTAACCTTGAATATTTTGTAATTGTTGAAAACTCAGGGAATATTGCCAGTAGTCATAAACCGCCTTCATCTTCTTTTCACGATATAACCTTTGAAGAATAGGTCACTAGTTTATGCTTTTAGCTTCTTTATTTTATCTCTCAAAAACTTCAAATACGTAATCATATGAAAGCATGACCATCTTTAAGTAGGATCAATCAAGAAAAAACTTTAAGACAAAGTGTCAAGTTTCCGGTTACCCTGCACATACTTCAAATTATTGTCAGTTCAATCCTTGATGAACAAAAACTTAAAGAATATCTTAAGTATAATTAATGTTTGAAGAATACATTAGTAAGACTTTACTTTAAGTTAATCTATGTAATGCATGCAATGAATGATTAGACATTAGGAAACTAATGTAATATTATTGGACTTAATTGAATTGCATAAACTTCCAAACCTATAGAAAAACTCGTTTGGGATCTAAGAAGCCATATCCTTAATTTTTGGAGTCGCAAGACTTTGATTAAAAACCAAGTTCTGATACTAATTGTAGGGTGAGAATACAGATACAAAAGGTTTAGAAGGGGGTTAAATAGACCTATCCCCCAAAAGAAAATTTTAAAAACAATTTAGGTCCCATAAACGAAATCAGAGATTTTAAGATATGTGGAAGTAAAACACAAAGAAAGCTTTGAAGCATCTCAGTGAATTAGACCAACTGAATTATTACAAGAGTCGTACTGGATTATTAGAAGATATCCGTAAGGATTTAATTCTTTCTAATGCAAATCAATTACAAGATAACCAAAGCTGCTTTAAACAAATTTATTTAAAAACACTTTATGTAGTTGTCCATTCAATACATAATCTGATTTATGATGATCCAATGAGTTTGATGCATGGTAGACCTAAGCTTACACATTAAATCTCTATAAGAAAGGTCTAACCTAAATGACATACAAACGATGAAATTATGCACTAATGCAATATCCATAGCAATAAATGCTGGAACACTAAGAAGGTAAGGGAAGATAGAAAAGATACATATAGATATATAGTTGTTCGGCGCTTGTCCCCCTTTTTTACTCCCCCACTCTTCATTGGTATTAAAGAACCATCGGGAAATAATCACGATCTTCCACTATTTTGATAAGTTTGATACATGCATTTCGATTATAATGAAATATCACACGATAGTTCCCTCTGCTGATGCATATACTCAAACTGCTAACAAACACAAGATCCCCAAAGATCTTGATCCAATAACCTTGATATCCATAATAACCTACTCTAAGTATTCGTGTGTGGCAATCTACCTTGTTCCCACCGGTTTCTTGTCTGAGAGATTACCATTAGCTAAGCGTTAATTGAACAACTCCCAACTTTGTCTATGAACAGTCTTTACGTGATCTCACAAAAGTTGGACAACTTCTAACTCCGACTTACAAACAATTTGTACCCGACTTTGCCAAAATCTTCCATGGAGTATAGTGAAACTCTCTTCTTGATAGATACAAGTAAGAACCAAATTGCATTCAAGAAATGATCCTCGCAACTGTAACAAACAACAATCTCCATATAAAAATATTAGATACCCTAATGTATCACTAGTCTCCCTCAAATACTCAATCTTTAGAAATGAAGGTCCACAACAATGGAAAAGGACTAAGGTTGAAGATGATGAACAATGCCAAAGGAATCTCACACACACTTTAATTCACAAGGTGTTAGTTAAGGAATTAGAATTAGGTGAAAGTAGAATACACACAAAAGTTCTCTATAATTTGTGGATAAATGGGTCTAGGATCTTGATGGTTATCATGAGATTAATCAACCATGAATCACTACAAGATTGATCAACTCACTTTTTCTATTTTCCCTCAAAATAACAACAAATTACACAAGATAAATATGTAACAAAAAAAAAGTGAATCTGACATGGATTAGCACTCAAGAATTTGTTCTTCAAACAAGTGAAAGATTCAAAAGTGCTTGGAATAGACACCCTAGAGAAGAGAACACAAATTGATATTTTTTGTGTTAGGGTTTCACCTGAGATTCCATCATGAAGAAGATTCACTCTCAAGATTTTTTTCTTCATGACTAATGTCTCGAAAAAATTATTTTTGGATCAAAAGAAACAACTATTTAAATCTAAGGTGGAAAATTGAATTTGGGAAACTATGATTTGATTCAAGTAATAGTCATGATTCGAGCCATTTGGTGTTGTGATTCGAGTCTATTTCACTTCATGATTCGAGTCAAATTAAGCAGAGTCTAATTCTAGCTCTCATAGAGAGCAATATTTCAAATTAGGTTCAAACCATGATTCAAATCAAATCATCCATAGGCCAAATCCAATTTTCACAATAAGCATGATTTGAGTTGCACATTATACATGATTCAAATTAAATTACTAGGCACCTTGATTTAAGTATTCTAAATTGCGATTCAAGAAACACTTGATGAAACGACAAAAACACATTTGCTAGGCAAAAAAATGAACATTATCATGGATAAACACTTCTAGTTTATTGAATAATAAGGGGTATTAATGGTACGATCTAAATAGCCGAAGCAAACATAATATAATTCAAATGGTAATGAATTACTATCTTGCGAATACTAAAATAATGAACACATTACAAACACACTAATAATCAAATAATACATACATGCAAATTGACAAAACATTAAAACTAAACGCGATACCAAACAATAACGTGACTGCAATTTCAAATCTCACTTCTTATTTTCAATATAAAAAATTGTGTTTTATTTTAAGGATCATTATATTCTAAATAAATCTTCTTGAATTAACCTATCTAAACTTGTTAATACTTAAACATAAATAATCATTAGAAGAATCAATTAATCTTAAACAAATTAGTTTGTTATCTTCAAAATATTTTAGAGTAAATTTCAACAATCATAACCCTTGAATGAAGTGTTCTTGGGATTCTTTGGTCAATCATGTTGGTTTTCTAAATAAAGAGGAAGGGATGTCATTTTGTATTCAATTATTATTCATCTATCTTATATTCATAGTATTAAACAAAATTAAGAAAAAATTCATAACTTTTTTTGTTCATAGGAGGACAAATTGAAATTCTCTTTTTTTTTTCTCATTGTCATAATGTTTTTATCTAATTGTTTTATTGCTTCTTTGAAGATAAATTAATTTCTCAATCATTGTTTCTTCATTATTTTCAATGAGGTTTTTCCATTATTTACCCACTTAATAACGAGGGGATATTTTTTTTCTGGGGGATAATGTCTTTCTTGACCTTCCTTTTATAAACTTCTAGGTTAAATCAATGAGGTCTACTCCTATAGAAGAAGCCTCCTACTATATAGCACCTCAAAACTCACAATAATTTTTTGCGAAGAGTCTACAAAGGTTATGGATGATGGAGTCTAAGTAGGAGGAACTTGAGAGCTTGTGTGAGTCTTTTCCAACTTCTATTTCATCAATAGGCTTCTAGATAACATCATGGCTTCAAAATTAAATAAAGGTTAGAATAGATAAACATTATAGTAATTAAAAGATACAAGGAAATAGATAGGCCAAGAAGAGAATTTGCTTCGTTAGAGTTGGTGGCCAAAAATAGGGTCCGGGTATAAAATAGTTAGTCCTTTATTTTTGTTTCACCAGTTTTCTAATATACACAAGACACCTTATCGAAAGAACAAATGAACTATCTGATTTAAGTTACATAACCCTAGTCATGGTCAGACAATTCTTCATCCTCAATCAACAAAATTTTGGGGTGCCCATATAGTTGGTACCTCGAGACTTATTTTGGGTTGAAATCCCTTTAGAGGATTTTGGGGTGTCATGATGACAAACCTCACCATGGAGCTCCTCCATAAGAAGGTTGATAATGAAATGTTGATATTTGAAAATTTTGAGGTTATGGGTAAAAGGCTAAAAAAAATCTTTGAAGATTGATTAAAAGAGACGAGGCCTTAGTGATCATTAGGGTTAAAAGCCTCCCATAGGATGCTAAAGAAGACAAATATATGGCGTGAAATTCTCATATAAGCATAGGGAATTTGAAATGTGTGTAAATAGCCCTAATAATTGAGATGTAGCTGAAATGGCACTGCAAAATGATTTAGTAGCCTTAATTAAAAAAATCCTTAGAAGGAAGGAGAAACCTCATCTCATGAAATGATATTTAATATACAGAAAAAAGTGCCTTAGGTATTGGTTGCAAATCTGATCCCCATCAGAAGGAAGTTCTACGACTGAATCTTCAAATCTGATACTTCTGGAAAAAGACAAAATAACGTTAGCCCCAGTTCACAAAATATAAAGGGTTTCCCCAAATGTTTGATTATTGATGTACTAGTCAATGGTGATTGTCCTTGAGTCAATGATCAGACTAGTGCTAGGATATATGTTTGTTTTCCCCATCTTTGACCTACTTTACGATAAGAAAGAGTGAGTATTAAGAGAAAACTTATCCACCCACCCTGAGTGAAAGGGCGAAAGGTTTTCCATAAAAAATAAATCATAATAAAATGGAGAATTTCAAAAGTTTCATATGATTATAAAATGTGTAGATAATAGTACCACCACTCATTATATTCTAGGGTAGACCACTCTTTGCATAGAGAAATATGTGTATTAAGAATAAAGGTTTCTTATACTACTTATATAAAAAAACCATGATTTTTTTCAAAATATTTCACATTATAGCAACAATGGTTTATTCGTTGTAACAATTAAAAACAAGTATGACCGATTTCATGAATTCATTCATGTTATATCAATAAAAAAGTTCAATATAGATATATACTTAAAAATATGGTTTAATAATTTATTTACAACAATGCATTTTTTCTTTTTACTTTTAGATGTAAATTATCATAATCACATGCGATTGATGTTACATTTGTATTTTTAGATCAAATCTTGTGCAACTATCCAATATGAAACTACATTATTTACTTTAACGAGAATATATACGAAAACAACCTTATTAAATAAATAATAAATTAATGATAAAATATTATATGTAAAAATAAATATTAGCAAGCAAATCAACCATCATATGTGCAGTAAAATTACTTACGAGACTACTTATGTTTTTTAATTTGTAATAGCTTAATTAATATTTATATTACTTTTAGTGATAAAGGTCTTTCTAACTAAATATTATATGAACTTATATAAATTGTTTCAATAATATACAATTATTTTTAATTTTTTTCAAGTTAGCTGGAATAGTTCAGTTGGTTAGAGCGTGTGGCTGTTAACCACAAGGTCGGAGGTTCAACCCCTCCTTCTAGCGAATTTTTGTATATCCATTTTAAAATATGAGTCTTCCAAAAATATTTGTATATTAATTAAAGCATTAAATTATAAATAATAACAGAGTATCTTTCTAAAACTATAACATATTTTTTATTAATCCTAAAAAAGTTATCTGATAACGAAACACTTGGACTCCAGTAGTAAAGGAGCTCCTTGTCATACCCCAATTTTTGACCCTAAGATCCTGTATCATTCATATCCCAATCATTAATCAAGAGCTTCACTTGGAAGTTTTGTTTGTGGTGTTGCACTCACCTCATCAATAAGAGGGACCATTAAGCACCAATGATTGTTTACCTTGTATGCATATTATACTAACCCAAATACCAAAAATATTTCTTTGTTTCTTTGTAGGCTTTTGTTTTGTAGGTACCAAGCCAAGACATGCAATAAACAAGGCATTTTTCACATTTTTGACTGATGAAATCGATTTCCCTACTGGGTAAATCGATTTCCCTGCAGCAATCTTCAACAAAATCACATTCTGGACAGCATGAAATCGATTTCCCTCCTGGGTAAATCGATTTCCCTAGTGTATTTTGCGCCAAATTCTCTTCTGGAACAGAGTGAAATCGATTTCACTCCTGGGGAAATCGATTTCCTTAAGGCGAAATTCAAAAAATATAAGGAAGGAAGCTTGACATTATTTTGGCACCTTTTTCTTTGATTATTTTTGATCATTTTACCAATTTTCCACCTCATCAAAATAATTCTCTTCATTAAACCCACTTAAACCCCATTTTACCACTTTTTACCATTTAATTGCCACTTTAATCACCAATTAAACACAAGCTAATTACCAAATGCAAAAAGACCAAACTACCACTACTCTTGCTCTCATCCTATAAATAGAGCCCACTACTCTCTCATTTCTCAAGCTTTGAGAGCCAAAAAACCCCTTGCAATTTCTCTCCTCATCCTTACCAAATTCACCAAAGCTCTTTTTCTTTCATAAAGTTTGTGAGTCACATCTTGAACCTCACAAACTTTGAGCTAAACCACCATCCATTTCACTCTTTTTTTCTTCAATTGTTGAGAGATCAAGATTTGTGTTGGTGATTCTTAAAGTAGATCTAAGTTTTGTTCAAGATTTGGTAATTTTCTTCATCTTTATTCATCCATCATGATGTGATTCTTTTGTGTTTGTGTGTGATGCATCTTTGATGCTATATTGGTCCTATTTGATGGTGAATTGATGGAAAATTCGTGCTCCAATTGATGTGTGATCATAAGGTGTTTGTATGTTTGCTTAAGTCAAGTTTTATGCCTCCTAATGCTGATTTTTTGAATGCTGTGTGCAGGAAATCGATTCCCCTCTGTAGGAAATCGATTTCCACCTTAGTTTTTTTCAAAATTTGAACTCCGCACTCAGGAAATCGATTTCCTACAGAGGTAAATCGATTTCCTGCTGGCAGAATGTGTTTTTTGCCTTTTTTATGCTTGTTTTGGCTTCCTTCTTCCTCCACTTCATTAATATCATTGGATCTAGGGTGTTGATAGGTTTGAAATGGCCTAATCCACCAAAATGGATGAATGATATTAATGATAGTGTGAGTTGATTATCTTTTGTGTTTTCATTCTTATTTTCATCTTATCTTTCTTTTGATCGATGAAAGTCTTAACATCTTGAGAATTCTATGGATTCTTGATAAAGACTAGATCAATTTGTTTTCATTCTTATCTTCTCATCTTATTTTCTTTTGATCGATGAAAGTCTTAATATCTTGAGAATTCTATGGATTCTTGATAAAGACTAGATCAATTTATGTTTTCATTCTTATTTTCATCTTATTTTTCTTTTGATCGATGAAAGTCTTGACATCTTGAGGATTCTATGGATTCTTGATAAAGACTAGATCATTTCTTCTTCTCCTTCTTATTTTCTTTTGATTGATGATCTTGATACATGGAGAATTCTCCTACATTTGTCCCGACTCGATAAAAGATCAAATATGGAAGAGAATTGTATGCGGTGATTTAAGACTTGTGGAGGTATTTTTCGTGTAGTCGCTATGATTTTTATCAAGCTTCTGATAAACCTCCATTGAATTTAAATCCGAGTACATCATTCACTCACCATCGATCTTCATTACTAACTTTGATAACATACTTGACAAGTTTCAAGATGGTTATCTTTAACATTTAACCACTAACTTTAATTTCCGCCGTTTATGATACCGCTCTTTATATTTCTCGCTTTATCGCTTTATTTTATCATTTCATCATATTTACATTCCGCCATTTTCTCTTTGTCCATTTGGACGTTTACAATTCCGCTATTTTCTCTTTGTCCACTTGGACATATGTTTATGCTTCCGCTATTTTCCTTTTGTCCACTTGGACCATACTTTACTTTTATGCTAAAACACTAATAAACAACCAAAAATCTAAAAAACACATAAGGCTCTCTTTGGACTATTGGTTACTATCCCTAGCATTTTGGAGATTCAGACTTATGGACTTAGTGCCTCTGGACCCTTATTCTGTTGTTACTCTGCTGTTATTCTGTCTGTCTGGCATTGGATTGTTGTCTGTTTGTTTGTGCAGGTATTTCCTTGAAAGCCCTTGATGGTTAATTCCAAGGCATTGATATAAGGATTTTACCCAAAAACAGCCGTTACTCTGCCCGATTTTCGTCAGAATTTTAATGTGCTTAATGCAAAGTGGTGCTAAGATAATAAATTCATCTGGATCCCCAAGTGATAATGTTGGTTTAGTATTTGATATTCCAAAGGATGAGAAATCTACCTTGACTCACAATGTCAAGTGTTGGCTTCTTGTTTCGGTTAGACCGTTTCTTTCCTTAGCTTTTATTTTACGCAATAGGATAGCCTCTTCATCTCCTCCCATTCTTAAATTTTCAAAATCTTCTCCCTTTTTCCAAAACATTCTTATGTTTGCAAACCTTTTCAAAACTTTTCTTTAAAAAATATCTTTTGCCCTTAGTGGCCTTTTTCTTCAAAGTTTAGACACCGTTAATTGTCGAAACGAGTGGTTATACCCCACGATTTTGAAATTGATTGATATAATGAGATCTTTTCCGCGTGAGAGAGCTAGTGGCATACTCGTTGATTTTATCCGAGTTGGAGCCCTTCTTTCATTAGCGATGCAAAGAACTCATTTGTTCTCATGCTCAAGATCAATGGCTGAGTATTTCTCTCCAACGACGATAAAGTGTTTATTCGTTTTTAAAACGTTTTTCCCTTTAAGCGGAACTACATTAGCTCTGACTTCTCCATTGCACCGAGGAGGTATGTAGGCCCAAAGCTAAACGCTTTGCCGAGCTTATTTTAAAAATAAAACAAACCCTTTTTTTAGCACACACGACACAGATTTTCAAAAAGGTTCCTGTGGAATACCACAGATATGAGGGGTGCTTTAAACCTTCCCCTCATATAATCAACACCCGTACCTGAGATCTCTTTCTTGTTTTAAAAACAAAACTTTGGGTTTTACGTTCTTTTCCCTTTTCCTTTGAAAAAATAAAGCGCGGTGGCGATTTCAAACGGAATATTGATTCGAGTCAATCCCATGGCTTCGATATCAGATTTTCCCCGCTACACTCCTGCTAAGGATGTAGTTCAAGGAATACCGGTTTCGATTCTTAGGTGGGAACAATGTTTGGCCAATGCTCATACCTCTCGGCACAAGCTCTGGATTACTAGGGTCCATTTCCCCTAGGAACCGGAGTGTGAAAGCCAAAAAGAAGAAAAAAAGTTATATGGTAAGCTACTAAGTATTACATATAATATTTTCATTTAAAAGTATAAGTCTTCAAAAAATATCCATATATTAAATTAAAGTATTAAATTATAAATAATAAAAAAGTATTTTTGTAAAAGTTTAAGAGAGATGATTCCTTATCTCCAAAAGGGCTCGGCCTTCTAAAAATGTGTTTCAAAAAATATATTGGATACACTCGCAATTTATTGCGACTTTCCAAGAAGTTGACTTCTTTAGTCACACACCGCAAAGTAAGCAATGAAGATTATTGAATTGATTAGTCTCCAAACTTGTTAAGAATAATTAAGTGTTCCTTACCTAAATACATATTAATTTGAAGAACATGGAACTTTAACTACCCTTAGAAACTTTGACCCAGAGGTGTTCAATCACTTAAAAGTTTGTCCTTTTTTGCTTCATCTAAAATGTCAAGCCGACACCAAAGCTTCCTTATAGTTCCATCCATTTTTCTCGCATTCTACAACATTTTTGATTTTATTTAAGATTCATAGATCCCCCAATGGCCCACAAGGTTTAAAGTCTTTCAAACATGAAAATAAGGTATTTGAGGCCTTTATGAAATAGCTGAGTAATTCTAAATACAATTTTTGTTGTATACGATCCAAAACCAAGGAGTCTCGCATCTATATTTGTCACTATACTATTGAAAATGATTGTATTGAAGAATTTTTCTTGAATGGAAATGGGAAAAAACTTATGTATGCTTCCCTAAGTTTCCCATAACTTGTAATATAATCACTTCAAAAAGGGTTTTAAAAAATGTTGTATTAGGCAAAAAAACCTGCAAAGGGCATATGCCTCTTTCATTGAGAAGATTTGATCCCATTTTGATGTATTTGAGAATGAGGACAATAAGAACAAACAAGGATAGGTGGAATTGAGATCAAAATACTAGTGATATATTTGCATGCAAACTCAAGAAGAGGCAAATTACCTCCTTAATGAATTGTTGTAGTCATTTTTTAATTGTCTATTTTTCTAAGAGGCATTACGACATCTATAAAAATCTTGAAGAAATGCATGCAAGAAAGAGTTATTAGGAGTTCAAAGACTCATTTTCCTTATAACCAATATTTATCGGCCTCAAGAAATATAAAGTGTTTTCGTGTGTCCTCTTAAAAGACAATGTTGGTGATCTTCCATCAAAGGTCTTATTCAACACATTCTTTATTGAACAAGTGACTTAAAATACATAAGGAGTGAAGTGTTCCCTTTAAAAACGATAAATTAAGCGCTTTAAAAAATAGTTTGAAATTCACGAACAATAAATAAATTGAAATAAACAAATAAGGTGATAGTTTAAATTGCAGAAATTAAATAATTGAAAAAATAAAACACAATAAAAGTAAAGGAGATAAAAGGAAAAAAAATAAAACATACAAGATTTATCTTGGTTCGACACAAAAAACTCACTAGTGGCCTACATCCAGTCCCAAGGTAAACTATGGGATCTAACATTAGCCTAATTTTTTTAAACCAACTTTACACAATATCTTTAGAATTAAATTCTCTCATGCTCTTTTAGTTCAACAATGTATTATTTCCCTAATCCAATGATTGAAAGTCAAACAAAGATAAAATGATGATACGCGAGAGAGAGAGAGAGAGAGAGAGAGAGAGAGAGAGAGAGAGAGAGATTGTGTGTGTGTGAGTGTGTGAGATTGTGTGTGTGTGTGTGTGTGTGAGAGAGAGAGAGAGAGAGAGAGAGAGAGAGAGAGGATGAATCATTGGTTGATATTAGCGTGTGACAGAAACGCGAGAGAAAATACTTGAAAGGATCCAAATCCAAAATCTTTAGAGTTCATTTGGCGTGCATGATAAAAGATAGAATATGATTACTTTATCATAGTTGAGTACTTTTCATACAAATAATGGAATATCTTACCCCTTGTGCAAGAGACTCAAAACCAATATATATCATCTCTCTTGGATATCTTGGGATCACACCTAAAAATTACAAATGAAAGTTAAAACCACTAAACTATTACATGAAATGTGTAGATATAAAACAAATTTAAGCACAAGATACACAAACTATGTGAAATAAAATCTCCCCTAAAAGTTATTAGCAACTGTATAAAAATGGGAATAAAATCTCCCCTAAAAGTTATTAGTGCTAAATGATTTGTGAAAAGAGCTACTTGAAGATCCTTATTGATATGGAATATGGAATGAGGTACATTAAAAAAAACCAATCGTCGTACAAACATAAACATACTCATAACCAATTATTAAAATAACCAAAGTCGATTATACTAAGATTTAAAAACACGTTCATATAGATTTGTATTGGATTTAAGTATATTTGTAGTCATGAACTTGTAAGTTTAGCTCCTACTGAATTTTAAATAAAATGCTAGTTCTATATAATATTGCATTCCGTAAAAAGAAATTACAAAAAATATATACTTTTAACCCTCAAAATAGTTCCAATAAATTATAAATAGGGATTAAAATGTATTTTTTTTTGAACTAAATTAAATAAAAGTGATTTTATAACCTAAATCATTTCTTGGTCTCAACTTCCAAAAACCAAAAACGTTAAATGCCTCCGACTTTTTGGCCTTCAACACCACCATAAATGTTTTTGACCTTTCCTAACATTAGTAAAAACATTGATTCTTTGTTGCAAAGATACTCATATTTATTTCCTTCTAAATAACTCATCATTCATATAACTTGAGAGCATTTACTCACCATTTAGATGATTTCCAAATAATAATAATAATAATAATAATAATAATAATAATAATAATAATAATAATAATAATAATAATAATAATAATAATAATAATAATAAATCTTTAGAGTTGTGGTTTACACAATACTAGGACTAAAGATCTATTCTTTTTCTACTATTACGTCCATAAATCATTCAAAGAGATGATATTAATACTATAAAATAAGTCTCTTTTTAAAATTAAAAAAAAAGTGCTTTGGACTAACAACCGCCTTATTTCCATGGTTGACAAATGACAAAGTCCATTAAGTACACATGTCATAAATAGTCTTAAAATGATTTTTATGTGTAAGCCATCTTGCTTAATCTTATATGTCAAACTAGTGGCCCGTGCATTTAAATGGGTAGTGGTGTGGTACGTAGAATTGTCACAAATTGTTTTCATATTGAAGAAAAAAATAACAAATTGAATTAAAAATTTAGGGAAAAGTGTTATACATAGATTTAAGGAATGAGATATGTTAAAAATAATTTTAAAAAGTAAAGTTAAAAATTAGTTATTGATAAAAAGACAATCAAAAGGTATTTTTAAAATAATTAGTTATATAAATAATTAATTGAAAATAATATAATAGGATAATATGGAAAAAGGAGTTATAATATTTAATACAGATATGAATGAGAAAAAAATATAATAATTGAATTTATTGTTGGTAAGTATGAAATACTAACAAATTGTAACTTTGGCAAATTGGAATTATATCACACGTGTTAAAAAAAAAAACAACATTCTTTGTGTACCTCAACTGGGTCATGCATTTTAGAAGCATTTTAGAAAATAAACTGGGCCTAGAATTTTATTGTATAAAAAAGGTTAGGGATTTTTACGTGGGTAATTTTTTTGCATTTACAAACATTTTGGAAATGAAAGTGACTTCTCTTCTGCCAACAATGGCCTCCCACAAAAATATTGCACCAGACAACAAATATTAAAACTTATATTCATATTAGGTTTGCAAGAGGTTTTATCACATGCATATATCAATATGATCTTGCAAGTATATTTCCAAAAGTTTAAATTATTTTTGGTGATGTTGAATGATGTTGTTTGTTGTTGCAAAACATCATCCGATTCGAAAAGGTCGTGCAGAAGGGGTCCAACGTAAACTTGACCCATTATATGCGCAAGCTCAAAATATGAACATGAAGAATAGTCAAAGGGGCTGAAAAAGTGAGAATCAAAGCGCTTGAGAGATTCCACCCGGTATAGATGAATGTTTTCATGAAGAAGAAGCACGGCATGCCGTGCTTTCGCAAAAAAGGAAAAGTAAAATGAAAACATAGTCGCATATTTCCATTTCATTTGACAATAGCAGGTAAAATAACATTGTTTGTATTGACAAAAGATGTTTTGGTCAGAAAAAAGTTTCATGTATTTAGTATGCATGGTAAAGAACATAGATTATTCACTTGTTGAGAAACTCTTTTCCTCTTTGTTTATTGAAAAGCACTGAGTTCATAAAATAATTATGTTTGAAAGAAGCTATTGGATATTTTTCGTTGGTAGTTTTTAGATTAGTGAAACATGTAAATGGTTAATTTTAAGTTGGTTCTTCATATGAATGCAACTCTGAGGATTTAATCGAAGGAGAGATTGAAGAGATTAATTGTATTATTTGGAAACTAAGGGAGGAATTCAATGATTCAGTCACAAATGATGAAGATGAGGAAGCTGAAGAGGAGAAGTATAATTGGGAAAGAGAAATAAGTTTCAGATTTAAGGCTCGGAAGAATGTTTTGTAGGAGAAAAATAAAAATATTTGAAACATAGTTGCAATTTTATTATCCAGTTATGTTTCCTTGACTTTCTTTTTGTTGGTGGATCTTTTCCCCGAGATTTTGACTAAGAAATGCTTGTATTTGAACCAGAAAGCAATCAAGCTTATTGATGCATAAAATGGTGATATATATCATGCAAACGTGTCCAGAGAAACAAAAAGGTTGTGAAAAATTAGAAGTTCATAGAGAAAGGTTGGTATGAGTATGTGAAAAAAGATAGGCTTAGAAGAGGCAACATCCTTGGTTTTACCATCTGTTATCCTCTAGAACGACTGTTTGTTTCTTTGTAAAACCTTTGAGTTAGGTTGAACATGATGGAAAATATCTACGGACAACTGATGTTGGTGCTGAAAAATAGATCGGTTTAGTTGTATAAGTTGTGTTTGATGGGTGGGTGCTAGGTTTCAGTGTATGGCTCTGATATTTGGTTTAATGTCCTGGTGTTGTTGTTGATGAACTTGTTATGAAGTAGTATTAAAATTTTGCTGAATGATGTTGGTTGAAAGTGATGACGCGCAATCCATATAATAATGTATTTGAATGAACAAAGTTGGTTTGTGTTAAAAAAATTGGATCTCCCTATTTAGACCCAAAAATGTTAGTAATAGTATGTTTTGAATTGTATTGTTAGACTGGCTTGGAAGTAGTCTTTGTTTTTAAAAGTATTTTTATTATGTAGTATTTCATAGTCAGATAAAAACTAAACAACTTAAATTTGACAGCAATTCACATAACAAATGCAGTTCAATCATATAAATGAATAAGGAAAGAATAATCAATTACATTTTATAAACCATACATTAAAAATATGTATTCCGGAATACTAAAATATTGCTTGAATTTTTTTATAGCATATAACTATTATAAAGAGATTTACATTATAAAATGTTATAAGTAATTATTCAATTAAATAATTAAGAAATTGAACCGGCAATGCAATAAATAGAGTGAGAAAGCTATTGGTAATTTCCTTGATAATAAAATAAAGAGATTGAACAGTCTTTCCACTGGTTAATTTCAATTATAGTAAAGCCAACATTTCAACAACATGCTTTATTACATTTCAAACATCAAATTTTGTATATTAATGTTAAGATGAAATATAAGTAATATTATTTACCTTATTGCTAAAAGTAATATTATTGCTACATTTAAGATTTTAATAAATGACTTGCGAAACATTTTCCTATGCTACAAGTAATATTATGAAAATTAAACCTAATTACATATCCATCTTGGAATCTATTTTGTTTAAGAAATTTACTCCAACTTTCAAAAATTTCAGCAAATTGACACAATAATATGTTTGCCATGTCAACATACGTGTAATTGTCGGTTCAATGGGTCCTTGTAGTATAAGGGATACATAATGGTAACTCCTAATCAATCTTCCACGCCCTTCATTTTTATACTTCAATGTATTGAGCACATTGAAAGTAACTTTTTGTTTATTTACTTTTATAGTAAATTTTCACTTTTCATCATAAATAACGTTACATTCTAGTGGGAAGGAATGATCTTTCCAATATGAAAAAGTTTATTCATAAATAATAAAGTTCATGATGATGAGTTCAACTGGAAAAATAAACTTGCCCGACTTTATTAACACATCTTAAATATATCTATAACGGTCTGTTTGAGAGTTGGTTTAAATATATCTATAACATCTTAAATGTCTATATATTAAAAAGTAAAAAAATAATATAATACATTAGCAAATAAAATCATACTGTTTTTTAAAATCATATTATTTTTCAATATCAAACACATTTTAAGATATAAACGCAACCCTCA
Organism: Vicia villosa; assembly: GCF_029867415.1. NCBI lineage: Eukaryota > Viridiplantae > Streptophyta > Magnoliopsida > Fabales > Fabaceae > Vicia > Vicia villosa. Next base: position 63,700,047 of record NC_081180.1, read on the forward strand.
AAGCCCCCCCTCTAAAACCCTTCAAAAATTGTTGTGAAAAACGATACCAATAACAAAGTATAATAGGGAATTAGGGAAGAGAATAAGAACACAAGAATTGGTTATAACTGTTATTCTTTTACTTTCTCTTAAAACAAGATTACAAGTTTACAAGAATAACAAATAACCTCTCTCACCCTAAATTGGGATTTGCAGCTTAGCAATGATGAGAGACTAGTATGCTATTTATAATAAAACCTAACATACTAACTAATGGGCTTTTTCCACAAGGCCCATTACACAAGTCAACTTAATAAACAAGCTAACTTAACAAATTAGGGTTTAAACACTAAAACCTAATTTAACATGCTAACAACCCTAGCATCTTCGACACAAGCATGTGAACAAACTTCGACTTCATGCTTAACCCTGTCGAACCAAGAAGCTACCCTTCGGCCATACTAGAGTTCGATCCAAAATCTCACAAATCTCCACCTTGGATCTAACTCTACAACATCAAGGGAACAAACTAGCTTTCTTCATGCAGCTTTATCAACTGCATACAGTGGAAAAACTTGCAACTCGACAATGTCTTGGTGATCATATCAGCAGCATTGTCTTCAGTCGAAACCTTCAGCACTTGGACTTCTCCACGCTCGATTACTCCTCTGACGAAATGCAGCCTCACATCAATGTGCTTAGTTCGCTCATGATAGGCTGAATTCTTCGACAGGTGTATTGCACTTTGACTATCACATTTAACAGTGATACCTCGACCTTGAAGTTTCAGCTCCTTCGCAAAACCTTCAAGCCACAATGCTTCTTTCACAGCTTCAGTTAATGCAATGTACTCCGCTTCAGTGGTTGATAGAGCAACAACCTTCTGAAGTGTTGCTTTCCAACTAATTGCTGTGCCAAACATAGTGAAAACATATCCAGAAATAGATTTCCTGGAATCCATACAACCTGCATAATCAGAGTCGACATATCCTTCGATTACTGCTTTACCATCTTCACCCAAGGCTCCACCATAAATTAGGACTCTATTCAGAGACCCATTTATGTACCTTAAAATCCACTTCAATGCTTGCCAGTGAGCCTTTCCAGGATTCGCCATGTACCTGCTTACAAGACTTACTGCGTATGCTATGTCGGGTCTAGTACAGACCATAGCATACATCAAAGAACCAACTATATTAGCATATGGGATGCTATTCATATAGGCTCTTTCGACATCAGTACTGGGACACTGATCAATACTCAGCTTGAATTGAGGGTTTGTTGGAGTCACAACTGGCTTCGAATTCGACATACCAAACTTTTCAAGAATCTTCCGTAGATATGCCTCTTGAGATAGGCATAACTTCGACTTTTTTCTATCTCTTCGAATGTCAATTCCAAGAATCCTGGAAGCAGCTCCCAGATCCTTCATATCGAACTCCTTATTGAGTTCAGCCTTCACCCTCATCACATCTTCGACACTGTTGCTTGCTATGAGAATATCATCCACATAAAGCAACAAAATAACAAATGAATTACCAGGTCGAAATCTGAAGTAAACGCAGTGGTCGAACTGACTTCTAATGAAACTTATGCGTGCCATGAACTTGTCGAATCTCCTATTCCACTGTCGAGGAGATTGTTTCAGCCCATACAAAGATCTCTTTAACTTGCACACATAATCTTCCTTCCCCTTTTCGACATACCCTTCAGGTTGCCTCATCAGGATCGTTTCATCTAGATCACCATACAAGAACGCAGTCTTCACATCCATCTGTTCCAGTTCAAGATCGAACTGTGCCACCATGGCAAGCAACATTCGAATGGACCTATGCTTCACAACAGGAGAAAACACATCATTGAAGTCGACACCTTCTTTTTGAGTGAAACCCCTTGCAACTAACCTTGCCTTGTATCTTTTCGACGTCACCCTTCAATTCCTTCCTTAACTTTGAAAATCCATTTACAGCTGACTAACCTTGCCCCAACAGGTTTCTTGATCAGTTCCCAAGTATGATTATCATGAAGAGATTTCATCTCATCATCCATGGCCTTCAGCCATTCAGTCTTATTTCGACTCCTCATAACTTCCTTATAGTCTTTAGGTTCTTCGTCTAGAACCTCACTTGCAGAGATTAAGGCATAAGCTATAAGATCTGCATATCCAAGTCTCTGAGGTGGCTTGATGACTCTTCTCGACCTATCTCTCGACAATAGGTAGTCATCGTCAGTTTCCTCAACTTCAGCATCTTCTGCTTCTTCTTCGACTTCATCTGGGATATGCAATTCAGCATCAACATGCTCCACCTCAACAGGAATCTCTACCTGTTCCAGCTCTTCGTCAGATGTTTCTGTACTTCGACCAACATCATCAGTTTTCTTAAAAGCCATTTCAGCTTCATTGAAAACTACATCTCGACTGGTGATACACCTCCTGTGACCTGGCTCTAGACACCATAGCCTATAAGCTTTGACTCCTTCAGGGTATCCCATGAACATGCATTTCAGAGCTCTAGGTTCGACCTTGTCTTGCCTAATGTGAGCATAGGCTACGCAGCCAAATACTCTCAGTTTGTCGAGATCTGGTGGATGTCTCGACCAAACTTCTTCATATCTAACGCTGTCGAAGGACATCTGTTTATCAGATATGTTGCTGTCGAAACAGCCTCAGCCCAGAACACCTTCTTTAACCCCGCACTAGTCAACATGCATCTGACTCTCTCCAAAATAGTTCGATTAAATTTTTCAGCCAAACCATTTTGTTGTGGAGTACCTGCAGTAGTTCTATGCCTTGCAATACCAGAGGCAGCACAAAAACTGTCGAATGCCTCATTGCAAAATTCAAGGCCATTGTCGGTTCTCAACCTCTTGACCTTTCTGCCAGTCTGATTTTCAACCAGAGTCTTCCAACTTTTGAAATTCTCAAAAGTTTCATCCTTAGTCTTCTGGATGAATACCCATAATTTTCTGGAATAATCATCTACTATGGATAGAAAATACCTTGCTCCTGAATGTGATGGACACCTTGCAGGCCCCCAAAGATCAGCATGGATGTAATCAATGGATCCATGTGTTCTTTGTTTGCCTTTGTTGAACTTCACTCTGCAAGATTTTCCAAGTACACAGGGTTCACAAAACTTCAGCTTTTCGACTTTGTCTCCACCAAGCAGATTTTGTTTCCCTAATTCGACCAGACCCCTTTCACTGACATGGCCCAATCTCATGTGCCAGATTTCTGTTTTCGACAAAGGTTTCGTGGATGCAACATTTGTCGAACCACTTACAACTTCAGCCTCAAGGGTATACAAGCCTTGTTTCTTCACGCCTCTCAAGACTTCCTTTGAACCCTTCATGACTCTTAGGATACTTTTCTCTCCTTGGAAAACATATCCTTTCTTGTCGAATTCACCAAGAGAAAGCAGATTTCTCTTCAAATCAGGAACATACCTGACTTCAGTCAACAACCTTATTGACTCATCATGGAGCTTGAATCTCACAGATCCAACACCTGCAATCTTGCAAGCCTTGTTGTTTCCCAGCAATACTGATCCACCATCTTGATCACATAATTCCTCGAACAAGTCTTTGTTTGGAGTCATGTGCCAAGTGCAACCTGAATCCATAATCCACTCCTTCTTAGAGTCACTGCTTGAAACCACAAGAACATCAGATGATTCGAAATCATCTTGAACAATGGCAGCGTTGCCATTATCCTTACCTCCATGATATTTCAAGCGTTCAGGGCACACCTTTCTTGTGTGACCCTCCTTCTTACAATGGTAGCATCGAATGCCAGATGCTTCGCCACTGTAAGTCTTCGATTGGCTTTTGCCTTTCTTCTTGTCGAACTTACCATCCTTTCGTAAGAGTTTTCCTTTAACGGCCAAACCTTCGCCAACAGTCGAAGGTTTATGCTCCTTTCGTTCATTCAAGTCCTTAGAGTACAAGGCTGATTGAACTTCTTCAAACGTCAGGGACTCCCTTCCATACAAGAGAGTTTCTTTGAAGTGAGCATGTGATCGAGGCAAAGAACACAATAGTAACAGCGCTTGATCTTCATCATCGATCTTCACATCAATATTTTCAAGATCAAGAATCAGCTTGTTGAACATATCCAACTGCTCAGCCAATACTTTGTCTTCAATCATCTTGAATGAATACAAAGCTTGCTACAGGTAGAGTCGATTTACCAGCGATTTGGTCATATACAAACTTTCAAGTTTCACCCATAACCCTGATGCCGTCGTCTCCTTTGATACCTGCCGGAGAACCTTATCACCAAGGCTCAACAAAATTGCGCTGTGTGCTTTCTCGATCATATTTGTCTTCTCCGCTGCCGTCAATTCTGCATTCATGGCTGTCTCTCCCTTCAACGCTTCCAAACAACCCTGCTGAACCAGTAGGGCTTTCATCTTCAAGCGCCACAGACCGAAATCATTCACTCCGGTGAACTTTTCAATCTCATACTTTGTTGAAGGCATCTTCTCCACGCTCACCGCACCAATTTGTTGTGAAAAACGATACCAATAACAAAGTATAATAGGGAATTAGGGAAGAGAATAAGAACACAAGAATTGGTTATAACTGTTATTCTTTTACTTTCTCTTAAAACAAGATTACAAGTTTACAAGAATAACAAATAACCTCTCTCACCCTAAATTGGGATTTGCAGCTTAGCAATGATGAGAGACTAGTATGCTATTTATAATAAAACCTAACATACTAACTAATGGGCTTTTTCCACAAGGCCCATTACACAAGTCAACTTAATAAACAAGCTAACTTAACAAATTAGGGTTTAAACACTAAAACCTAATTTAACATGCTAACAACCCTAGCATCTTCGACACAAGCATGTGAACAACCTTCGACTTCATGCTTAACCCTGTCGAACCAAGAAGCTACCCTTCGGCCATACTAGAGTTCGATCCAAAATCTCACAAAAATAAACTCTAATAGTAGAAGATAAAACTACCAGTAAGTTGTAAGATTATGGTTCTTTGCAACTCTAATGTCAAGCCTATTGAATATGGTTTTCTATAGATTAATACTTGCACCAATATCACAAAGTGCCTTTTCTTAAAGTCTTTCTCCAATAGAGCAAAAATAGTAAAAATCTTTGCGTTCTTCAAGTTAAGGAGGATCTTTCCTTAAGTATTTTGATTCCCAACTTGGTTTATAGAAATAGTTTTAAACTCACTAATTGCGTTCCTCTTGGTAAATATATTTTACATGAATTTGACATAATTTGATATTTGTTGAATAACCTCTATGAGGAATATTAATGTGGAGCTATTTTAGAATCACCATGAATTTTCCAAATTGATTGTCTTCCTTGACTTTTCTACGTATTTATGGAAAAGGTGGATGTGTCCTTTCATATATAAACTTTGTTGGGTTTTCGGGTTCTGCATAAGTAGTTTTGGATGTTGCAACACCCGACTATTGTTTATGTACTTCATTAGTAGTGATAATGTTTCCTTATGTAAGGTTTATGGGATTTTCTCCACTTGAGTTGGGGCTACACTCTCTAAAACTTCACATTAAGAACTAAACAATTCTCCACTATGTATTTCCCTAGCTCATGGTAAGAACTTCATATTGCCTACCACTCATTAGTGATATGACCTTGTAGATCTCTTTCCTTAAGTATTAGGACTTAGGACTCATCCCGGATACTCGAATGATTCTAGGAAAAGATCCACTAGGTTGAAAATCAAAATGGAAACATAGAAAAAGTTAGGATAAAAAAAGAGAATTTTTTTTTAAAAAAAAAATGATATTAAAACTAGTTAGGTCAAATATTTGAAAAGACGGACTAGGAAACAAGCAAGGATATGTGAATTTCTTTAAAAAAAGATGTGTTAATAAATCCTTCTAGATTGAAAATTGATGACACTTTGTCATTGCGTAATATTTGCGAGTATTTTCGATAGAATCATGAGCGAAAGGCAAGCAAAGATGTTGAAGAAGTTAGCAAATTTGCAAAAGAGAAAGAAAAGGGGACTTAGAAAAAATTAAGAAGAAAAAGGAAAAAAACAATGATGCAACCTTGGATTTCTCGGGACTGTGATGTTGCCATCATGGGCGCGATTCATCAGTATCACGGTCGCGATACAAACCAATGTGGCCGTGATGATGCTTTTTCCTAACACAAAATTACAACTTTAAAAGGAGATTTTTGTTATATTTTTAAAGGTTTTGAAATTTAGGCGAGAAAGTGACGACAAAGAGTACTTTGTGACCATTTTGGAGAGCTTTGGAGCCACTGGAGACCTTGTTTTCCATTGATTTTCATGAATTCTTCTTATCAACTCATGGTAATTCTTTGTTTAACTATGAGTAGATAATCTAATAGGGATTAGGTCTTTAGAGATGAACTTAATTGTACTCTGTTGGATCATATGATTGTTTGATATTATTTGAATGATTTTATTTTATTTATTATTCAATTATTTTTGTTTTAACTGCTCTTTGCGTGTTGACGTGCACACAGAGTGATTTTAGATGAGTAGGGATTATTGGCCGTAAGTCTACCGATCTGAATTAACGCAATTGTTCAACTTAGTAATTAACTATGAATATGTAATTATAAGTTATGGTTATAGAATTAAGAAACATATAAATGCCTAGTTTTACTTCGAATTTATCTAAAAAATTAGGAAGTTGTAGTCTAAATTAGTGAGTTGTATTCCAAGGAATTGAGTGTAGTGGTTTTGTTAATTTGCCGTATAATTATAGGGTAATTGTTCTTTTAGTAATTCACATTCAACAACAAGCAATAATTAGGGGATTCAAATAAAGATCTAATCTCCCTTTGTTATTGAAACTTTAATCCAAGTTATTCTCGTACTTATTTTCTGTACCAATTATTATTGAAAACCTACATTTGTTTGTTTTAAATCGCACGTTTATCGCCTTGTTGGATTTGAAATTCTTGTGGAGACAAATTTATTTTATTACTTCGACTATATTAATACACTTGCTACGAAAGTCATCACAAATTCAGACGGGCAGACTAGACAAAAATCAGGGAAACATATAATAATAATATTTAAAATTTATATTCAACATATTATCATATACATGTTTTTATTGGTAGAAAATATGCATCTTGAAGAAGTCTCACATTGCATAGTTTTGTAATGGAAGAGAAAGTTCAAGGCTATATAATAGATTCAATTTTTTCATTACAAAATGTCCCAATCAAAAGCACTTTAAATTTTTATTTGACTTTTTATATTTTCTATTATACTCTTGTATTACAGTGTTGTTATATGTAGTTAAATATTTGTTTTGGAGAATGTGGTTGTATCAAGGCCTTGGGTGGCTAAGAGTAGTTTATATGTTGTAGCAATTTTCACATAGTGTTATTCTATGGTTGTCATTTGAAAACAACCTTTTTTTTTGCCGTTTTGGAATTTTCAAATTTAATTCTCGTGTTCTGACTGTGTTTCTCTTTTTCCCGATGCATTAATTTTTTTCTAACAATTGGTATAAGAGCTTTGCTTAGTTGGAGGTATAAAATTTTTAGTATGCTCTATGGTTGTAGGCTTTTCTGATCTTCCACATCAGGAAAGAAATTTTATACTCTGTGTTGGTTGAGAAAAAAATTGTTGTAGGAAATTGTTTGGCTACAATGTCAAGTTTTTCAAGTGCAGTGAAACTCAACTTAGAAAAATTTGAGGGAAGAATCAATTTTTCCTTGTGGAAAAATCAAGTCAAATATATTTTTATACAATTAGGATTATACAATGCGTTAAAAAGAAACATTTCTAATATGGTCAACGAGAAGGGGGAGGAACTGGATTTGAGAACTTCGAGTACAATCTGCATGTCTTTGGCTAAGAATATTCTTGCGAATGTTCTTGGTACGTCGTCAGCTAAAGACTTTTGGGAGAAACTTGAAGGGTTATATCAAGGAAATGGTATTTCAAATCGATTATTTTTTAAGGAGTAGTTTCATTGCTTACAAATGAAAATACAAAAGTATTTGATCATCTAGTTGCCCTTAATGTTATTGTTTGTAAATTAGAAACTATTTAAATAAAGATTGATGACAAAGACAAATCTTTGAGACTCATATGGTATCCCCCCATCTTTTTATGAGCATATTAAGCATGTTTTGATATATGAGAAAGAAACTTTAGGTTTTGAAGAATTTGGTAGTAAAATTATTTTTGAAGAAATAAGATTGAAAGGTGAGGATAATACTTTATCAAACCCAATTTTGGTTGCTAGAGGAATTCATTTGTGAAGAAAAATAATGAAATGGGCGTGAGATGTTCCAAATGTTGAAAGATTGGACATGTAAAGTATAAGTATCATAATGGGGCAACGTCACATAATGGCTTTGTCGCACGCTCGCAATAAAAACCAACTACTGGCTCAAAAAAACAAAGTCGCCACCGAACTTTATTTATCTCCGAAGAGAATGAAAAATATTGAGAAAACCCAGAAGAAAGAAAGGATAAAAAAAAGGTCTTACGATCAGAGATCAGGTAAGAAGGTCGGTTACGCAAGGGGGAGGTATTAGCATCCCTCATGTTTGTGGTACTCCATAAGATCCACTTAAGTTTGCTTTATAATCTAAGGGTGTGTTATCTATAAGTCTAAAGTCTAATGCTAAGGAAAATGCATGCAAAAGAGGGAAAAGAGAATGCGGGAAAAAGAAGAAATATTTACAAAATTGTGCTTGTTCAGGCCCCGCGACCTGATGCTTACGTAGCTCTTTTGAGGAATCAGAGCGTCGTAGTTTGGCTCAATATTTTTTGTTTGTTTGTTTGTGTTTTTTTTAGTAGACGAAGTTACATTCGCATTCTAGCATTAAGATTACTGCTCGTTGGGTGGAGTCTTACACTTTACCTGTCTGTGATCGAAAGGAAGTAACATGTCCTTTTAAGGGAAAGAAAACCCTGAAGGCAAGAGAGAAGAGAAAGAATTGTTTTTTGAGTGTTTTTTGATGTAGATAATGATGAATTAAATCTCAATGCAAGGATACTCACCCTTCTCTACCTTTTTAATAGTTTGAAATTTATTACGTGTTTTATGTGTTTTGTTGGGTGTTTTTTAAGGGAGGAGTTTGTGATTTTAGGGAATGCACCCGCTCATTCTCTCCCATTAATTATGGTTCGCAGTAATGTGATTCACATCATCCTTTATTAGGTGTTTTGAAGGTTGAAAAGAGAAAAAGAAATCTAATTGTATTATGAATGAGGGTATTCTAAATCCTAATATTGTTATGTACAATGGACCTATAGTTAAAATTGAAAGACTGATCTAATATTTTTGATATTTTTACTAAAAAAAGAAATTAAAACAAATATTAAGATTAAAAGGAAATTAAATAAAATGAAATAAATTTAGAATGGGCTTACAGAAGTAAGTAAAATGGGGGTGAGATTGAGGATAAATCCTTTGGGCCTTACTGTATTAAAGGGGCCCAAAATTAATTGGGAAGTCCTCAAAAGAGAGGGGAGGTGCGCTAGGTAAGAGTGGTGCTGGCATGAAAACATGTTGGCTGAAAGAGGATCTACGAACCCAAAAGTCCAATTGGCCCATACACTAAAAAAACTCTAATGGTATGTTTGGATCACAAAAGAAAGTGAGAGGAGAGAAAATAAAAGGAAAGAAAGTATAAAAACAGAAAGAGAATGGAAAGTGGAATGATTATTTAGTTGTTTGTTATAAGAGAAAGTGAAAGGAAAGAAAGTTAGAAAATGACGAAAATAACCCTAAGAATATTTTTTCTTTAGTTTTTTATTTATTAAATTTAATATGTTATTTACACAAATTTAATATTTTTTATTTCAAATAAAAGTCCAATAACTTTTTAATGAAAAATAGAGGCGAATAAATTTCATTTAAAAAAAACACAAGAATACATTATTTTAATTTTTTTCAGCAAAAAAATATTCTAATTTATTCAATTACATCTCAATCTTAATATAAGGGTACAAGTACACAAATATTTGGTTTAAATCTATAATGAGTTAGTTAGTGTGTTAACGTTTTAAAAAAAATATTGCATATAGCATTATATTATTAATATAATATTGATTAAAGTTATTTTTGTATTTATTATAGATTTTGTTTCCGCTCAATCTTGGGGAGAAAGAATTTTTCGGTGAGCCCCAACTGAATGCTTCTTTCCTTTCCTTTTTGTAGAGTTTCCAAACAGTGGAAATTGAATCTACCCACTCACTTTATTTCCTTCCTCATATCTTTCCACAAATCCAAACATAATGTAAAGTTTCAAACAAAAACCCTCCTCCCCCCATTTGTGTTACTCGATCTCTCTCATTGTTCTCAACGCTCTCTCTCTGCTTTCATCCCAATCTCACCAAAACAACTCTCTCAATCCTCACATCACAAACAATCAACTTAACATAGCAACAAATCAAACAAAATGATAATGATACGAAGCCGCTGATTGTTGATGTTCTTGATTTAGTGTTGCTTCAAAGTTGCTGAGATATTGATGTTGAAGCTGAGTTCTAAAGCTTCAGTGTTCTAAGTTGGTGGGGAGTTGAGGTGTGTTAAGAAGTGTGGTTAGACCTAACTCAACCCTACAAAACCGGCTTGTAGGTTGAGGATTGCCCCATTTATAAGGACATGTTCAGGCCATATATTGTCCGATGTGGGACTCTTAACACACCCCCTCACGCCCAGGACTAGACAACTAGAGTGTGGAAATAAATGGAAGGTGGTCTGATAGCGGAAACCATAGAAGGCGGAAACCATAGAAGGTGACCCACCGGATCTTAAACGAGGCTCTGATACCATGTTAAAAAGTGTGGTTAGACCTAACTCAACCCTACAAAACTGGCTTGTAGGGTGAGGATTGCCCCCACTTATAAGGACATGTTCAAGCCATATATTGTCCAATGTGAGACTCTTAACAAGGTGTACACGGTTCTGTTTGTGTTAAGGTTTTTGGATCGGTGAATCTTTCGTGCACAGGTGAAATATGAACTGAGTTTTGGAAGGGTGATTTTGAAAGCTTTTTTGGATGAACTTATGTGGTTCTGTATGTGAATATTCTGGGGAGGTATAATTTGTGGGTTGGATGAAGTTTAATGAAGGTGATGGAAAAATTTATGTATGATTCTGGGATGATTTTTCTGGAGGATTTGAGGAAGGTGGTAATCGGTTTTGAATGTTCAATGATAATAAGGTGAATTTGGAAGTGGTTTGAAGAAGAACAAGGTGTTTAGAAGAAGAGGCATTTTCTGGCAAATTTTTAGCAGAGTTCTATTACTTTTTCTTCCTCCCCTTTTAGTATAGTGAATGTCTCATTATATAGGAAGTGGAGAGTGAGGGTAGAATGGAAAATTTGAACGAGAGATTTGGATAAGAATGGAATTAAAGTTTGTTAGTAGTGCAATGCTACAAACCATGAAAGGTGGAGAGTGGGATGGTGCAAAACGAGTACGATTTGTGAGAGGAGGAGAATTTGTTATTCTTTTTTGTCTTTAGTGAGTTTCTAGAAGGTGATGAAAATGAGTTTTGGTGAATTGAGAAAATTGGTGAAAGTTTGGTGACAATATTTTATTGATGGTGAAACGAGTAATGCAAGATAAGGTGGACCCCAAAGTTTAAGGGTCTGTTTGGTTCAAATGAGGGGGAGGGGAGGGGAGGGATTTTAATGGAGGGAAGGGAAGTGGAGGGGAGAGGAGGGATTTTTTGTAATTAAATATATGTTTGGTTCAAACGAGGGGAGGGGAGGGGAAGGGAGGGATTTCGTTTAAAAATATGTTTGGTTCACGAGGGGAGGGGAGAGATTTTAATAATAATTTACAATTTCATCCTTGTAATTTTATATAAGTGAGATGATATTCAAAGATGAAAATTTCATAAATATTTTTTGAAAATAATACTTGTATAAATTAAATAGTCATAACTTACCACATAACATTAAAAAAAATGATACATTTGATTCGTATTATAACTCTCGACACAAAATAAATTATGCGTTGATAACAACTTTTGAATACATAAAATAAATTATAGTGAAAAACAAAAAATTACAGTAATTATAATTTTTAGTAAATAAAAAAATTAAAAATAATTTGAAGGTGAAGAATAATTATAATAACTTGATGAAAGCAATAAAGAAAAAATCACAAAAAGAAAAACACTAACATAAAAGAAAATAATAATTTTAAAATAATAAAATAAAACTGAGGATATTTTAGTAAATATATTAAAATAAAACTCAGATTCCCTCCCCTCCCCTCCGAATCCCCCCAATTCGGGGGAACGCAAAAATTGTCATTTGGGGAGATTTTGCTCCCCTCCTAAAAATTGAACCAAACACATTTCATTATAAATATTCCCTCCCCTCCCCTCCCCTCCCCTCCCCTCGCTCTACCTCGAACCAAACAGACCCAAAATGGTTGGAATAAAATGACTTAATGAAATATGGCTAAATTGTTTGCAAATTGACTTGGATAAATTGGGCTCAAAATGATATGGGCCTTGAGACTTGAATTGAACTTGGGCTTCCACTTTTATCAATTGCACCATCTAATAAAAATAAAAAGAACAAAAGAACAAATAGAAAAATCATATGATAAAATGATTTTATTAACTTTAATTAAAAAAATCAATTTAATCTAAATTGAATTAGAAATTAAAATTATAAAATCGTACAAGGTCAGGAGTAGCTATAAGTCATATAATGCACAAAGTGAATATGTACATGTATATATATTTTTTATTTTTTTTGAATGAATGAAAATTATGTTAATGTCCTAATGAAATGATGCAAATGATTGTGAATCAATGAGCCAATTAGAAATATAATAAGGAGGACAAATTTTGGGTTACTACAAGCTTTAAGTTAAATATTAGCAATGTCTCCCTTGTTATGGAAGATGATGATCTTTTATGAAAATTGAGAAGTGTGCCATCATGAAATTTTTGCTCACATGTTTTAAGAGATTATGTCGATGGTTAAATAGCTTTCTGCCAACATGAAAGTTTCTCCATATGTTTTCGAGATAATTTTTGAGATATGAAAACTCTTGGAGTGACTTAGCTTTAAGTGAAGTATACTCCTCTTTCGGTGGAGTACGATAGTTTTTGAACTATGATTATCGGTAAAGATTTTGATTGTAGTTCTCTTCGGTCTCACTTTCCTTAAACAATACACCCAGAACCCTAATGAAGTTTATCATCTTCGTTAACAACCACTATGCCAAATTTGTCTTTTAGCAGCACCCCTACGAAAGTGCTTTTAGGAAAAAGCGCTGGTATAGGCTTCGCTAAAAACAAAATTAAAAAACACGCTAAAAAAACACTAAAAAAGCGCTGGTATAGGGTATATCTACAAAAGCGCTTTCTAAAAGCGCTGGTATAGGCCACCTTACGAAAGCTCTTTGTAAAAGCGCTGATATAGGGGTAGATATGAAAGCGCTTCAAAAAGCGCTGGTATAGGTATAGGCTACGAAAGCGCTTTTTGGGAAAAAGCACTGGTATAGGGGTAGATATGAAAGCTCTTTTGAAAAGCGCTGGCGTAGCTCATTTTAAAATTAAATTTTTTAAAACAAATTAAAACAGACGCGTTTTTGTCTTTCATTATTCTTCATCGTTCTCATTGTTCTCACTGTTCTTCACTGCCCTCACTGTTCTCACTGTTCTTCATCGTTCATCGTTAACAAACGCTACAGCCGACCACCACTCAACGTCTGCTCACCATTGCCAACCTCCACAACACCGACCACCACTCAACATCTTCTCGCCGCCACCGCCGTTCTATATTACAGTTTCACTTTGTGAAGGTTAGCGAAATTCTCTGTTGTAGTTTTAGGGTCTGTTGTAGTTTTAGGGTTTTGTGTTAGGTTTTAATGAATAGGTTTTCTGTATTATTGAATCCTATTATTAGTAATTTGCAGAAGCCATAAAATTCATGTGTGCTGTGAGTAGAATCGAATAGAGGATTTCATTGCTTTCAGTGCTTTTTCTAATTAGAGAATCGAATGAAAACTGATACTAATTAGCCTCTGAAGAACTTATTATTAGTAGAAAGAAACAGAACAGTTTTGTTACCCATTTTTGGTCTTGTCATGATTCCACCAATGTCCTGTGTTGAAAATGATTATATCAGCATTATAATACTGAGAATTAGTAGCCCAATTTTATTTGAATTTGAAAAGTGATTTGTAGCAACTTGTATCGTATCAAAGCTAAATTGCAATGACTCAATGACCATTATTTCATCTTCTCCGTCGTCTTCGTATTCTTCATTGTTAGCTTAGGACATTAACCAAGTTAAATAAGATAGTTTTTTTAATGGCGCTGCTATGGCGATGACAATATGTGTTTTGTTGTGTCCTGCGCCACAAATTTAGTCTCAGGTACTAATATTTTCACTGTATTTAGTATGTGTGATTTTCAAGCAAGCATCTTTAATATATAGATATGAGAATTACGTTTTATTTTCTATATGTTTAAATTAGAATTTGAAGGACTGAATTTCATGTGTCTATTAGGATGTAGGTTCTTTTAGAATCTTTCAATCAATTTTGTCTTAGTGGTTACTAACTTTGTGAATTTGCTATAGGGGTAACTTGTGTAGAGTGAAAGTTTGATCGTTTCCCGGCCTAGTTCGACGTTTGGCGTTTTCTTGAGTTCGGTAACATCCGAGGTAAATTTCTTTCTCAAATTACTGGTATTATGATGAATTTTGCAGTATAGAAACTAATTTTAATATGTTCAATCTAGATTGGGTTTTTTTTGATATTGTGTTAGTAGTGGTGTATTTAACAGCATCGTGTGTGTGTTTAATTTTACAGTTACTTTGAAGTCTCAGGTTTCTACTTGTACAACGCCGATTCAAACCTACCCGTCTCCCACATCAAGTCCAACTCAGGTTACTAGCCATTTCTTCTTGCTTATAGTTTGTTGTTTTCTGCTTATAGTTTATTGTTTATGGTTCTATTTAATTTCAATTTAGTGTCTCTCAATCAGTTTTTTGGTTTGTGGACTTATATTACCTCGAAATTAGGTAATGTCTTCTTTAAGAAATCGGGGGTAGGCTGAAATAAGGTACTGTATTCTTTTATCATCACCGAATTATCGCCTAGTTGGCAAGGGAAAAGTGCACAACACTTTGGGAGATTTACTTCACCATAGACCGCTCCCGGATGGACACCTAAAAGTATCGGTGGATGTTGTATTAGATCATGATGCGATGCTACCGGTACCTGACATGGTCTCAGAGACGACATTGTTGCGAGATGCAATAGGATCATTTGTTGCATGGCCCTCGGAGCTCATTACCATTAGTGATGAGGTATATTGAAAACGATTATGAATCATTTAGTTTTCGAATGTCAATTCTACACCGTTTATTAATTATTTTTTACATTTTAATTTTAGACTGCTCCTACAAAACCCGCAATTAAGGGTAAAGGGATTTTACAGGAGGAGGAGTCTGTTGCATCACTAAAAGAGGTACATTTAAGGTGTTAATATATAATTTGAATCTTAAACTGCATGATTTTATATTTTACCGATTGTTATATGATTTTTAGGCATCTGCTCGGGGGTCACAACAAGTTCGTAGTGTACCACCTAAGGGTCCTCCGAAGCAAGCGGCAAAAAAAGGTGGTGCTTTTGTGCCTCGAGACCGGACGACGCTCGAAACACTTGTTGATATGTCCGATTTGAAGGATGGTGCTCTCCGTAATATCAATATGGATGAAGGTATCTTTGGTGTTGAATTCATGTCAAATATTGCAATAGATGACTTGGAAGAGATTTTTACGCATGAACAACTAGGCGTCGCTAATATGCACTCATACATCCAGTAATATTCACTCATCCGATATATTCTTTAATTAGTCGAACAATTTATTTACACATTTCAATGAAAATATTCTAATGTTTATTATGTGGTTATTTAAGGTTGTTGTATGACAGAGTGTTGCACGGGACTGCATTGTCAAACAGATTCCGTTTCGTGTCTTCCGCCCATTGCAGCGGAATGACAATTGCTTCGGAACCGGAATCAATTAGACAGCACTTAGTCGATAGATTCCTGTCCTCCGGCAATACAGAAAGTCTGATTCTTTGGGCGTATAATACCCGACCAGTAGGGTTAGTTTCTCATTCTTGATTCATCTAATCTTTGTTTCTTTTGCGTAGCAAAATTTTCATATAACCTATTGTTTTAATTTATAGAGCACACTGGTTGTTGCTTGCTATCAACCATATAAGAGAGGTGGTATATTTTCTGAATTCGGTAGATGGTGAGTGGAGCAATTATCCGGCTATGAAGGAAATGATTGATTTGTAAGTGGGATCGTTCTAAATATTCGTGTATATTTATATATTTAATTATTTGTGAGATTGATCTAAATAATTGCTTTTATATTTTTGTTAGATCAATACAAGTGTTCCGAAGTCAACGAGACGCACAAGTATCCCGGACAAAATCAAACAACATTACTTGGATCAAAGTGCAGGTACATTATTTTTCACAATTTTGTTTATAATATTTATGCTACTTGATAAAACAAGACGTACAACTATAAAATGTTATTTGTTTTTCTATGTAGTGTCCGATACAGCGAAACAGTTCAGATTGCGGATACTATGTTTTGAGATTTATGAAAGAAATCCTTCAAATGAATCAATTAGAGATTCCAATCACGGTATGGATTTATAACTTAATTAGATAACTTCTTATAATTTATTACATTTAACTAAATCATTCATATTATGTTTTTGTTCTGTAGTACTTTGACGAATTCCGTGCTGCTTCTTACACGAGACTTAAGTTGGAAGAAATCAAAGAGGATCTGTGTCAATTTTATATTCATCAGCTATTCATGTAGGATTTGTGTCGATTTGAAGTATCAAATTATAGTACTCTAGGATATATGGTTACTAACTTTGTTCATACTGTTGCCAATATTTGAAGTATAATATTGTTGATGTTACAGATTTAATTTGTTTGACAGGAATTATAATGATGTATATATATAATTTTGGATATGAATTATAATGGTATTATATTAGTATATATATATATATATATATATATATATATATATATATATATATATATATATATATATATATATATATATATATATATATATATATATATTGTCCTACATATGGTTGAAAATATATCGTCGAAAATATATTACAGGTCGAAAATATTACAGGTTGAAAATATATTACAGGTCGAAAATATTACAGGTCGAACTGGGAGGCTTAAATTACAGGCTGCACTTTAAAATACCTCATTTAGCAACGACAGCGCTTTTAAAAAGCGCTCTTAAAGGGCCACATACGAAAGCGCTTTATTACAAAAAACGCTGCCAAAGATTAAAAAAAACATAAAAAATAAAAAAAAGCAACCTACGAAAGCGCTTTTGGAAAAGCGCTCTTATAGGGGGGATATCAGAGTGCTTTTTCCAGAAAAGCGCTCTTATAGGGGGGTCTACAAGAGCGCTTTTCTGAAAAAAACGCTCTTATAGGGGGGGTCTACCAGAGCGCTTTCAAAAGCGCTTTTGTTACCTAGACCAGCGCTGGCTTTGACAGCGCTTTAAAGCGCTTTTAAAGCCCAAAATAAGCGCTTTAGAAGGCCTTCCGTGTTGTAGTGAACGAGACTTGTAAACACATATCATCCTCTACTCGTTCACCATCATATCGTAACTTCATATCCATATCTTCTCCAACTCGTAAAAAAGGAAATACAAAGATGATACCTGCTTAGAGCTCTTGTTCGATACTTTAAATAAGGAAAAAATGAAATTATTTCTTTGACTTTTTCTTCACATATCTAATACGTGAAACATCACTACTCATGCTACATTAATATAGTTG